>NC_081357.1:100613404-100913404 GCF_030684315.1 Stegostoma tigrinum
GAGAGAGAGAGGTCTCGCGCGTGGAGAGAGAGAGAGGTCTCGCGCGTGGAGAGAGAGAGAGAGAGAGAGGTCTCGCGCGTGGAGAGAGAGAGAGAGAGTCTCGCGCGTGGAGAGAGAGAGAGGTCTCGCGCGTGGAGAGAGAGAGGTCCGGGAGAGAGAGAGGTCTCGCGCGTGGAGAGAGAGAGAGGTCTCGCGCGTGGAGAGAGAGAGAGGTCTCGCGCGTGGAGAGAGAGAGAGAGGTCTCGCGCGTGGAGAGAGAGAGAGAGAGAGAGGTCTCGCGCGTGGAGAGAGAGAGAGGTCTCGCGCGTGGAGAGAGAGAGAGGTCTCGCGCGTGGAGAGAGAGAGAGAGGTCTCGCGCGTGGAGAGAGAGAGAGGTCTCGCGCGTGGAGAGAGAGAGAGGTCTCGCGCGTGGAGAGAGAGAGAGGTCTCGCGCGTGGAGAGAGAGAGAGAGGTCTCGCGCGTGGAGAGAGAGTCGGAGAGAGAGAGAGGTCTCGCGCGTGGAGAGAGAGAGAGGTCTCGCGCGTGGAGAGAGAGAGAGGTCTCGCGCGTGGAGAGAGAGAGAGAGGTCTCGCGCGTGGAGAGAGAGAGAGAGGTCTCGCGCGTGGAGAGAGAGAGAGAGAGGTCTCGCGCGTGGAGAGAGAGAGAGGTCTCGCGCGTGGAGAGAGAGAGAGGTCTCGCGCGTGGAGAGAGAGAGAGGTCTCGCGCGTGGAGAGAGAGAGAGCCCGAGAGAGAGAGAGGTCTCGCGCGTGGAGAGAGAGAGAGGTCTCGCGCGTGGAGAGAGAGAGAGGTCTCGCGCGTGGAGAGAGAGAGAGAGGTCTCGCGCGTGGAGAGAGAGAGAGGTCTCGCGCGTGGAGAGAGAGAGAGGTCTCGCGCGTGGAGAGAGAGAGAGGTCTCGCGCGTGGAGAGAGAGAGAGGTCTCGCGCGTGGAGAGAGAGAGCGAGAGAGAGAGGTCTCGCGCGTGGAGAGAGAGAGAGGTCTCGCGCGTGGAGAGAGAGAGAGGTCTCGCGCGTGGAGAGAGAGAGAGGTCTCGCGCGTGGAGAGAGAGAGAGGTCTCGCGCGTGGAGAGAGAGAGAGGTCTCGCGCGTGGAGAGAGAGAGAGGTCTCGCGCGTGGAGAGAGAGAGAGGTCTCGCGCGTGGAGAGAGAGAGAGGTCTCGCGCGTGGAGAGAGAGAGAGGTCTCGCGCGTGGAGAGAGAGAGAGGTCTCGCGCGTGGAGAGAGAGAGAGGTCTCGCGCGTGGAGAGAGAGAGAGGTCTCGCGCGTGGAGAGAGAGAGAGGTCTCGCGCGTGGAGAGAGAGAGAGGTCTCGCGCGTGGAGAGAGAGAGAGGTCTCGCGCGTGGAGAGAGAGAGAGGTCTCGCGCGTGGAGAGAGAGAGAGGTCTCGCGCGTGGAGAGAGAGAGAGGTCTCGCGCGTGGAGAGAGAGAGAGGTCTCGCGCGTGGAGAGAGAGAGAGGTCTCGCGCGTGGAGAGAGAGAGAGGTCTCGCGCGTGGAGAGAGAGAGAGGTCTCGCGCGTGGAGAGAGAGAGAGGTCTCGCGCGTGGAGAGAGAGAGAGGTCTCGCGCGTGGAGAGAGAGAGGTCTCGCGCGTGGAGAGAGAGAGAGGTCTCGCGCGTGGAGAGAGAGAGAGGTCTCGCGCGTGGAGAGAGAGAGAGGTCTCGCGCGTGGAGAGAGAGAGAGGTCTCGCGCGTGGAGAGAGAGAGAGGTCTCGCGCGTGGAGAGAGAGAGAGGTCTCGCGCGTGGAGAGAGAGAGAGGTCTCGCGCGTGGAGAGAGAGAGAGGTCTCGCGCGTGGAGAGAGAGAGAGGTCTCGCGCGTGGAGAGAGAGAGAGGTCTCGCGCGTGGAGAGAGAGAGAGGTCTCGCGCGTGGAGAGAGAGAGAGGTCTCGCGCGTGGAGAGAGAGAGAGGTCTCGCGCGTGGAGAGAGAGAGAGGTCTCGCGCGTGGAGAGAGAGAGAGGTCTCGCGCGTGGAGAGGAGAGAGAGGTCTCGCGCGTGGAGAGAGAGAGAGGTCTCGCGCGTGGAGAGAGAGAGAGGTCTCGCGCGTGGAGAGAGAGAGAGGTCTCGCGCGTGGAGAGAGAGAGAGGTCTCGCCGTGAGAGAGAGAGGTCTCGCGCGTGGAGAGAGAGAGAGGTCTCGCGCGTGGAGAGAGAGAGAGGTCTCGCGCGTGGAGAGAGAGAGAGGTCTCGCGCGTGGAGAGAGAGAGAGGTCTCGCGCGTGGAGAGAGAGAGAGGTCTCGCGCGTGGAGAGAGAGAGAGGTCTCGCGCGTGGAGAGAGAGAGAGGTCTCGCGCGTGGAGAGAGAGAGAGGTCTCGCGCGTGGAGAGAGAGAGAGGTCTCGCGCGTGGAGAGAGAGAGAGGTCTCGCGCGTGGAGAGAGAGAGAGGTCTCGCGCGTGGAGAGAGAGAGAGGTCTCGCGCGTGGAGAGAGAGAGAGGTCTCGCGCGTGGAGAGAGAGAGAGGTCTCGCGCGTGGAGAGAGAGAGAGGTCTCGCGCGTGGAGAGAGAGAGGTCTCCGCGTGAGAGAGAGAGGTCTCGCGCGTGGAGAGAGAGAGAGGTCTCGCGCGTGGAGAGAGAGAGAGGTCTCGCGCGTGGAGAGAGAGAGAGGTCTCGCGCGTGGAGAGAGAGAGAGGTCTCGCGCGTGGAGAGAGAGAGAGGTCTCGCGCGTGGAGAGAGAGAGAGGTCTCGCGCGTGGAGAGAGAGAGAGGTCTCGCGCGTGGAGAGAGAGAGGTCGCGCGTGAGAGAGAGAGGTCTCGCGCGTGGAGAGAGAGAGAGGTCTCGCGCGTGGAGAGAGAGAGAGGTCTCGCGCGTGGAGAGAGAGAGAGGTCTCGCGCGTGGAGAGAGAGAGAGGTCTCGCGCGTGGAGAGAGAGAGAGGTCTCGCGCGTGGAGAGAGAGAGAGGTCTCGCGCGTGGAGAGAGAGAGAGGTCTCGCGCGTGGAGAGAGAGAGAGGTCTCGCGCGTGGAGAGAGAGAGAGGTCTCGCGCGTGGAGAGAGAGAGAGGTCTCGCGCGTGGAGAGAGAGAGAGGTCTCGCGCGTGGAGAGAGAGAGAGGTCTCGCGCGTGGAGAGAGAGAGAGGTCTCGCGCGTGGAGAGAGAGAGGGTCTCGCGCGTGGAGAGAGAGAGAGGTCTCGCGCGTGGAGAGAGAGAGAGGTCTCGCGCGTGGAGAGAGAGAGAGGTCTCGCGCGTGGAGAGAGGAGAGGTCTCGCGCGTGGAGAGAGAGAGAGGTCTCGCGCGTGGAGAGAGAGAGAGGTCTCGCGCGTGGAGAGAGAGAGAGGTCTCGCGCGTGGAGAGAGAGAGAGGTCTCGCGCGTGGAGAGAGAGAGAGGTCTCGCGCGTGGAGAGAGAGAGAGGTCTCGCGCGTGGAGAGAGAGAGAGGTCTCGCGCGTGGAGAGAGAGAGAGGTCTCGCGCGTGGAGAGAGAGAGAGGTCTCGCGCGTGGAGAGAGAGAGAGGTCTCGCGCGTGAGAGAGAGAGTCTCGCGCGTGGAGAGAGAGAGGTCTCGCGCGTGGAGAGAGAGAGAGGTCTCGCGCGTGGAGAGAGAGAGAGGTCTCGCGCGTGGAGAGAGAGAGAGGTCTCGCGCGTGGAGAGAGAGAGAGGTCTCGCGCGTGGAGAGAGAGAGAGGTCTCGCGCGTGGAGAGAGAGAGAGGTCTCGCGCGTGGAGAGAGAGAGAGGTCTCGCGCGTGGAGAGAGAGAGAGGTCTCGCGCGTGGAGAGAGAGAGAGGTCTCGCGCGTGGAGAGAGAGAGAGGTCTCGCGCGTGGAGAGAGAGAGAGGTCTCGCCGTGGAGAGAGAGAGAGCCCGAGAGAGAGGTCTCGCGCGTGGAGAGAGAGAGAGGTCTCGCGCGTGGAGAGAGAGAGAGGTCTCGCGCGTGGAGAGAGAGAGAGGTCTCGCGCGTGGAGAGAGAGAGAGAGGTCTCGCGCGTGGAGAGAGAGAGAGGTCTCGCGCGGGAGAGAGAGAGAGGTCTCGCGCGTGGAGAGAGAGAGAGGTCTCGCGCGTGGAGAGAGAGAGAGGTCTCGCGCGTGGAGAGAGAGAGAGGTCTCGCGCGTGGAGAGAGAGAGAGGTCTCGCGCGTGGAGAGAGAGAGAGGTCTCGCGCGTGGAGAGAGAGAGAGGTCTCGCGCGTGGAGAGAGAGAGAGGTCTCGCGCGTGGAGAGAGAGAGGTCTCGCGCGTGGAGAGAGAAGAGGTCTCGCGCTGAGAGAGAGAGAGGTCTCGCGCGTGGAGAGAGAGAGAGGTCTCGCGCGTGGAGAGAGAGAGAGGTCTCGCGCGTGGAGAGAGAGAGAGGTCTCGCGCGTGGAGAAAGAGAGGTCTCGCGCGAGAGAGAGAGCCCCGAAGAGAGGTCTCGCGCGTGGAGAGAGAGAGAGGTCTCGCGCGTGGAGAGAGAGAGGTCCCCGGGAGAGAGAGAGAGGTCTCGCGCGTGGAGAGAGAGAGAGGTCCCTGAGAGAGAGAGGTCTCGCGCGTGAGAGAGAGAGCCGAGAGAGAGAGGTCTCGCGCGTGGAGAGAGAGAGAGAGGTCTCGCGCGTGGAGAGAGAGAGAGGTCTCGCGCGTGGAGAGAGAGAGAGGTCTCGCGCGTGAGAGAGAGAGGTCTCGCGCGTGAGAGAGAGAGAGTCTCGCGCGTGGAGAGAGAGAGAGGTCTCGCGCGTGGAGAGAGAGAGAGGTCTCGCGCGTGGAGAGAGAGCTGAGGTCTCGCGCGTGGAGAGAGAGAGAGGTCCGGGAGAGGCTCGCCGGGAGAGAGAGAGGTCTCGCGCGTGGAGAGAGAGAGAGGTCTCGCGCGTGGAGAGAGAGAGAGAGAGAGGTCTCGCGCGTGGAGAGAGAGAGAGAGAGGTCTCGCGCGTGGAGAGAGAGAGAGAGAGAGGTCTCGCGCGTGGAGAGAGAGAGAGAGAGAGGTCTCGCCGCGTGGAGAGAGAGACCGAGAGAGAGAGGTCTCGCGCGTGGAGAGAGAGAGAGAGAGAGGTCTCGCGCGTGGAGAGAGAGAGAGGTCTCGCGCGTGGAGAGAGAGAGAGGTCTCGCGCGTGGAGAGAGAGAGAGGTCTCGCGCGGTGGAGAGAGTCGAGAGAGAGAGAGGTCTCGCGCGTGGAGAGAGAGAGAGGTCTCGCGCGTGGAGAGAGAGAGAGGTCTCGCACGTGGAAGAGAGAGAGAGGTCTCGCACGTGGAGAGAGAGAGAGAGGGTCTCGCGCGTGGAGAGAGAGAGAGGTCTCGCGCGTGGAGAGAGAGAGAGAGGTCTCGCGCGTGGAGAGAGAGAGAGAGGTCTCGCGCGTGGAGAGAGAGAGAGAGGTCTCGCGCGTGGAGAGAGAGAGAGGTCTCGCGCGTGGAGAGAGAGAGGTCTCGCACGTGGAGAGAGAGAGAGGTCTCGCACGTGGAGAGAGAGAGAGGTCTCGCACGTGGAGAGAGAGAGAGGTCTCGCGCGTGGAGAGAGAGAGAGGTCTCGCACGTGGAGAGAGAGAGAGGTCTCGCACGTGGAGAGAGAGAGAGGTCTCGCGCGTGGAGAGGGAGAGAGAGAGAGGTCTCGCGCGTGGAGAGAGAGAGAGGTCTCGCGCGTGGAGAGAGAGAGCTCACGCGGGGGGAGAGAGAGAGAGAGCTCGCGCGGGGAGAGAGAGAGAGAGCTCACGCGGGGGAGAGAGAGAGCTCACGCGGGGAGAGAGAGAGAGAGAGCTCACGCGGGGGAGAGAGAGAGAGAGCTCACGCGGGGAGAGAGAGAGAGAGAGCTCACGCGGGGAGAGAGAGAGAGAGCTCACGCGGCGGGAGAGAGAGAGAGAGAGCTCACGCGGGGGGAGAGAGAGAGAGAGAGAGCTCACGCGGGGAGAGAGAGAGAGCTCGCGCGGGGGGAGAGAGAGAGAGAGAGCGCTCGCGCGGGGAGAGAGAGAGAGAGCTCGCGCGGGGAGAGAGACACAGAGTGCGCAGGGAGAGAGAGAGCTCACGTGGGGAGAGAGAGAGACAGTGAGTGTGAGAGTGTGAGACGGTGTCTGCAAGTGCATTTGACACACAGTACAATAAGCAACCCCTTCGTGTTTCTGTTTGACAAAACTCCCCAGAGCCCTATAATCGACTGTGTATGTCTTACCCTTGTTCATTCAATAACAATGCAACATCTCACATTTATTTAAATTAAATTCCATCTGCCACTCCCCAACTTGTTGACCTAATTGATCAAGATCTCTTTGTAACATTAGAAGATTTCTTCACTGCTTCGAGCACCACTGCTTGTGAATTGGATCTTCAATTATTTTGGGAAAGTCTATCATGCAGGTCTTCAAGTAGAGTGAAGATATAAATACTAAAGCAAGCTGACAATAAGGTCTGCCTGTAAAATTCGTCTTTGCTGGTGCATGTGCTGTCCACTATTGCCCCAAAAGAGGTGGCTAAATGATTGAACAATAAAAGGTAAGTACTTTAAATCAGAAACAAAAACAGTTCTAAAGAAATATCATGAATCTAAATGATTAACTTGGTCTCTCTCCACACATACGCTGTCTGACCTGCTGAGTATTTCCATCTTGACCTGTTTTTCATTCGAGTTGGCTGCAATTGGAAGCTAAGCTAGTGATTGTAATTCAACCCAAGATTATTATAACATCCATTTCTTACAACAGTCTGTTGCTAAAGACCAAGCTGCCAGCTTCAGAAATAGCGAAACACCCAGCAGAATAAATTTCTGATATAGCGATTCTCTAACATAGTAATAAAAAGAAGCACTCCCTACTATGCCGTACTATTCTTGGATTAATCGAAACTCTAAAGGGTGTCAGTCAATCTTACATGAAGAACTTTCTTCTTAAATAACGTAATGCCGGCTCTCATCAGGGTACTGAGTAGAGATCATCTGAAATGTCATTTAACTTCCAACATCAGAAAACATTTGAGTGTGTTTCACACATTCAATGAAATGAAGTTCGGTTCAGGAAGGGGGAAGAATATCCCAGTAGTTATACATAATTCCAGTACATTTCCTAGTAAGTCAGGACCCTTAATACACATGCTCATCCTGAAGACAAAATCTTAAATCGGCAGCTAGTAAGGAAAGACCTGGTTGCAAAGGCACAATGTCAAGGCAGAGGGAAAATAATTCAGAGCCAGAGAAAGCCCAAACATATAAGTATCCTTGCTTTCCTATGAGGCCAGCAGCAGCAGGAGCAGGAGTACTTCCCAGCTGTGTAATTCTTCCTCCCTTTTTGCCGACTCTCTTGAAACAGATGAGTTGTTAGATGCTAGTGTTGAAATGGGTATAGGAAGTTAAAAATTCTCTGCCCCTAATTTGGAGAGCAACAGGACAGATGTTATCTGTCACTATCAAAAACTGGTCTGCAGCTAAAATCAGGCCTGGGGTTGGAAAAGGATATATCAAGCTGCCGCCCCTCAAAACAGTTGGTCACATCTACAAATGGTTGGATTGTATTTTTTTTTAAAGTTTCTATTTGGGAAAGAAGTATTTTTGGTCTGGGTACTTTCTGAACTCAAGCAAATTACATTGATCAACTTTCCATCTAGAGAAGGTAAATAGAGGATGCAGAGAGGCTGCTGACAAGCAAAGATTGAGAGACCCTTGACTCGTTGACAGTTAAGTGGAAGGGAGAGGATTTCAAGAGAGAAGTGAGGGGAAGGGAATTAGGAGTGCGGGGGAAACCAGGACTTGACTTGTGGGGTGTGGAAGAGCTCTCCTGCTCTTCCTGGCAGATAAAGGAAAGTTTCACACTTACCTTGAAAGGGCCTTTTCTATCTGCCAACCTGTCGAGAAAGCCTCAGCATCTCTTCTCAGAACCCACTGAGCATGCATTCAGGAGAGTTTAGACATAATGGATCCCTGATTTTGCACCTCTTGCCTAGTTGCTTCATCCGCCTGCAAGTTAAAATCAGAAATGGTAGGAAAGAGTTGGGATCCAAGTGGGTAGGTTTATTGATAAAGTGCCATCACCCAGTTTCTGCTAGATGGGTTGGGCTACAATTACTACGGTTGTTGACTTGCTCACTAAGTTGGTAAGTTTGTTCGCAGACATTTTGTCACCATACTAAGTAACGTCATCAGTGTGCCTCCGGTGAAACGCAGGGTTCTGTACTACTTGCTACTTGTGTGTCTCGGTTTACTAGGGGCAGGGCAGGTGGTGGCATCACTTCCCGATTTGTTTCTTAGTGGTTGGTATATGGGGTCCAGCTGTACATGTTTATTAATGGAGTTCTGGTTTGAGTGCCAGGCCTCCAGGAATTCTCGTGCATGTCTTTTCTGGCTTGGCCTAGGATGGCTACATTATCACAGTCAACTTGATGTCCCTCTTTGTCCACATGTATTGAAATGCACATAGACAAAAAGGGACATTAAGTCAACTGGGACAATGTAGCCATCTAACACAAGCCAAACAAGGACACATACAAGAATTCCTAGAGGCCTGACACTCGAACCGAAACTCCATTAATAAACATGTACAGCTGGACCCTATATGCCAACCACTAAGAAACAAATTGGGAAGTGATGCCACCAACACCCCCCAGCAAACAAAGACACAAATAGCAAGCAGGACAGAACACTAACACTTCTCCGGAGGCATACTGATGATGTTACTTAGTATGGTGATGCAATGCCTGTCAAAAAACTTATCAGCTCGGCGAGCAAGTCAACAACCACAACAACAACCCAAGCTACAAATGTCCTCAAAAACTTTGTACAATTGCTAAGTTAGCGAGTTTGGAGAAGATTTGTAGCTCAGATTGAGGTTCTGGATGTGACTTTGCTCACTGAGCTGGAAGGTTAGTTTTCAGACGTTTCGTCACCATTCTAGGTAACATCATCAGTGAGCCTCCGATGAAGCGCTGGTGTTATGTCCCGCTTTCTATTTATCTGTTTATTGCTAAGTTTTTTGTATAACTTATGGGTTTCTCTAAGTATTTAGAAGTCCAAATGATGGCAGTTGTATTCAAAGAACACTATAGCTATGAACGAACAAAATCCCATGTAATCTGAACTTGACCCATGCACTTGCTTACCACTGGAATGAAACCAGATCCTGAGCTGTGATGTTATTCCACAATGAAGACACAGTCCGTATTCTTGGTCCAGCTGGTGCTGTCAGTCTTTCTGCCTGCCAGAACTGACTTTGTAAATGCTGCAAGGGAGGGAAAGAGGGCTAACAGGGAGAGGGTAAATTTGTAGCCAGGTATTGGTAACTTGAACCACATGCACAAAGCCTAGCCTCATTGGAAATCCAGTGTGTTAGTTACAAATTTTTTTCCCTCTGTTTATTATTTAGCTAAAATCTTTCATTTTCCAGCAATTAATTTAGAACAAGTCAGATCTAGGTAGCCCTCAAGCTCAGGGCAATTTTTCTTGTTGGCCATCTGGTTCTAATTGACTATCCAAAAAAAACGAGAAGTAGAGAACAATATGATGATCCAGTGTAAAACTGCATTTAAACTTTATATCTTAACCTAATGATTCACAAAGGCTTCACTAATTGCAGAGATTTGGACTAGCTATAAATAGAAAAATTATTTTTGCATGAATTTTGAACGAGTCAATTCAAATTTGATAAAAGAACCTGAAGAAAAATAGTGGGAACGTTACTTAAATCAAATAGAAGGGAGGTTAATGTTTATAGTATTTTTATTTCATGCTAATGAAAAGCAACAAGCCTTTGTTTTGACAGGATATTCATTGCTAAGTCACTGCTAAAAATTCAAGGGCCTAATTTCATGAAGAAAGACTGCATTTTGAGGTAATTTGCCTCTGCATTTTTCTTTAAAGTCCTGCTCATAATCAACTTTCCAAAATATTATTTCCACATCTCACTAACACAGATGAGATGAACGTGATCTGATAACAGCATAAGAATAAGATGAAACTTGGGACGTGGAAAAGTTTAATATGTTGTAAGGATGATTCTGCACCAATAGTTCCTGAAGTTCTCCAGGACGTTTCCTCTCTTCACTTCTGGCTGTGTTCTAGTCTAATTGAGAGGGTGTGATTGTTGTATGCAAGTCAATTCTCATGGTAACATATGACCAGCAGATATTAGATGAACCGTATTCTCTTTTAGCAAATCCTATTTTCATTTGAATGTCCACTTTAGGCAGGGTGTGCTTTTTTCATTCATTCAAAGAAGGTAGACATCCTTGAATAAATTAGCATTTATTGACTTAATTTCCCCTGAGAAAGTGGTGGCTGGCTGATTTCCTGAACCTCTGCTGTCCATTTGCCTGGTGAATCCAAAAGCTGAAAGGAAAGACATTCCAAACAATATTAGGCCAGATCTTGACAAGTGGCAATCTTCTGCAGTTTGACTTTTTGGTCCTTCATTTTTATGAAAGACGGGAGTTCTGCATTTCCGAGAGGAGATGATGATTAGGGATCCATCAGAAATGTGGACCTGTACTTCTATTCTGACTGGTCTTTTGTAATGCAGACTGTTGGTAGGGAGGGGAAGTAAAAACAGAAATAGTTGCAGAGAGGCAGGTATCTCAACACCAAGTCACCCTTTATTTACAGAGTCCTTTCCACTAATCCAGTTCCCTCAGAGGCAGCTCTCAGAGTGAACAGAACCTCTAACACACTCCTGTTTATCTCTGTCAGCCAGGGCTCCCCAATTGGGGCTGTCAATCTGGTCCAATTAGGGAATTTATAATCTGAGGTCCACAATCACGACATGCCTCCACCCGAGTCCAAGGACTAGGCTGTTTTTTATTTGCAGTCCCTCCTGCAGCATTTTAGCACAGGATCAGGTTCCTCCACTCTGCCTTGGATGCAGGCAGAGTGTAATGCGCAGTAGTTGCCTCTTATGCCTAGAGCATCTTCTTCATACAGCAAAGGCATCAAGGTAGCAACATCCACCACGACTATTGCAGATTCTGAGGTATCATGGGTTCCCAAACAGTCTAAAGGAAGTTGAGGAGCCAGACACATTTTGTTCCAGCCCCATTTGCATGTTTTCAGCTTTCATATCGTCCAAATGCTTGTCAGGGCCGCCATGCCTCCCTGAATTTTACATGTCACTGCATCTGATCTTGCATTGCCCATTGCTCTTACCCAAACAGGCCATTCCTGTGGTTCCTACAACAAATTTCATCCCCTGAAGTAAACTGTTTTTCTCACTTAAGAGGTTTGCTTCCAGCACTGGCATTCCTGGTGATGTTTCATCCTCTGCCACCAAGTCTGAAAAGATCAGATTTAACTCCATTGGAGCTATCCCTATAGTTGCAATAGGGTGGTCCGACAACCAAAGAGGAACCAGGACAGTATCAAGTGAAGCCGTAAGCTGTTTCTTTAAGCCTGCCTTCTAAAGTTTGGACTGCTCTTTCTGCCACACCATTGGATGATGAAAGGTATGGAGCAGTCCTTGTATGACAAATGTCATTTGACTTCAGGATGTGCTCAAATTTCCTGCTGGTGAATTAAGGCCTATTATCTGTGACCAACACTTCCAGGAGTCTCTTTATTTGATAAATGAACTCGATGCCTGGCCAAACAGTTTGAATGAGCGTTCAGAATGATTAAGAACATTGAGCCCATGAAAGAACCTGCATAGTCAACATGCAACAGAGTCCAATGTTTACCTGGACTGTCCCATGTCTGTGGGGGAGCTGCTGGCAGTAAGTTTTGTCCTTGTTGGCACTCTGGGCATTGCCTCATTGATGCAGCTATGTCTGTGTCCAGTCCTGGCCACTTGACATAGCTTCTCACCATCATCATTTTAGGAACCCCTGGATGACCCTGGAGTGCAACCAGTAATCGAGCAGCTACTTTGCTAAGGATATTCACAGTTGCTCTCTATGATACTATGCTGTCCTTTACTGTGATCTGGTCGCTCTGAATCCAGAAAGGTTTCAATTCTAGTTGTGACAGTCATTTGGCTTACCCCACCACCACCAGCTCTTTCGGTTTACCATCCCAGAGAGAAATTTTCTTCCTCTCTATCCTGGAAGGGCAATACCCAGTTTTAACACAGTGCCCCTCTTGTACTGAACCGACTCAAACATCCTTTCCTCTTCCACCTTGCCAAGGCCATTCAGGATCTTACACACTTCAATCAAGTCATCCTTCACTTTCCTAAACTCCACTGGAAAGAAGCCCAGCCTGTCAAACCTAACCATTTAAGTCAATGCACTCATTCCAGGTTTTAATTTATAAAACCTCTGAATTTCTTTCAATGTATTTACATCCTTCTTTAAATAAGGAGAGACCAAAACAGCACAACGTATTGCAGATATGACATCACTAATGCCCTGAATAACTGAAGCATAACATCCTCAATTTGTTCATTATGTTAACGTTCAATTCATTTTCATCATATAACATAGCATCCCACAAGTCTTCTTGATTATGTCCAGTTGAAATGTCAAGCTTTCCTGCTCCTCTGATGCTGGTTGGCTCGCTGTGTTCATCCAGCTTCACACCATGTTATCTGAGATTCTCCAGTATCGCAGTTCCTACTATCTCTGGGTTGATGATTCCTTCGCCTTCCAATTTCTGCCTCTACTTTTGCCCATTGGGGAAATGGTAGGGGGCAGGCCTTGCAGAATTGCTTCCTGGTCAACATGCAAGTTGGCCTTGGCTCCTTTGAGGGTCCCTTGATCTACTTGAAAAATTTCCAGGTATTTAATTAGGGCTTCACTCAGGCAGCCATTTTCTAATCGAAGAATGTGGAGCCAATCTAGGTGAATCTTTCTTAACCAAGTTTATCCCATCAAGCTTGTGTCTCAAGTTTTTTACTATAATCAGTGGTAACTGAACTAGCTACTTTTCAAGAGAGACCGGAACCACAGTTATATCTTTCATCTGTAAAGGCTCCCCTGTATGGGATCTCAGTCTTGCCGAGGTATTGCGGAAACTTAAGAGTTGGAGTCCAGCGCGAATTTTGTTAAAGAGATAGTAAAAACTGCAGATGCTGGAGAATCTGAGATAAACAAATTGTAGAGATGGATGAACACAGCAAGCCAAGCAGCATCAGAGGAGCAGGAAGGCTGACATTTCAAAGGGTTTAGGTTCCTGCTCCTCTGATGCTGCTTGGTGTGCTGTGTTCATCCAGCTCTACACCTTGTTATCTTGAATTTTCGTGAAAAGAATGGTTCAGCAATCTTTGAAACAGCCATGTTAGTATCAACCTCCACTAGAACCAAGTGACCACTTAACCAGATGTTTATTTTGACTGGTTCTGATTTGAATGTTGCTCAGCAATTTAAATTTCCAAACCAAAAGTAAGCAGACTTTCCAGGCTGTGCACTGTCCTGGATACTGGCCTATGAGTTCTCTTACTCCATTTAGATCTAGTTGGGCTCTTTTACTGCTTCAAGTCCACATGCCTGCATCAACTACAATGGATCCTGAAGAAAATTTTAATGATTTGGCTGAGGCTTGGTTTTGTTTTGAGGTTTTGCTCTGGGCTGACCTAGTGTCCCTCTGTTTAGGATATATCCCGAGTAAAGCTTTGCAATCCAAGTGAAGTTCCCCAAGCTCAGTTGGGCTGGCAATGGCGTTCACTTCCACTGGAATATCGTGCAATTTATACGCTCCACCCACCCCATTTTCCAATAATAAAGCCAGTTTGCCAGTTTTTCAAACAGTGCCTGTTTGAAGTCCAGTTGGGTTTTAGCTGATAGGTGCTCTTGTATGGTTATGTCATTAATCCCATTTATCAAACAGACTCTCAGCATCTAATTAAAGATCAAACCAAAGTCACATGCCTCTGGCAGTCATCCTAACCTAGGCAAAAATCCCAATATTCTCAAATCTCCAATTGCCAAGTGAAACTGATAACATCTCAGAATTACAGGAGGCTTGAGATCATAATATTCCTTAATTAAATCTGTCAACTTTTCATAGATTTCACTATCTGATACCTCAAGGGAAAGTTACGCTCCTAATAACTGAAAAGATATGAGCCCACAAGCTACGAGGAGGATTACTCATTGCTCTTCATCTGCTCAAAAGTCATTTGCCCAGAAAAATAATGCAATCTTTCCACATACTGGGCCCAGTCTTCGATGACAGGATTGAATGAGTTGAGATTCCAAAATAATGGCATGATGTAGAAACGCTTCCCCCACCTCAGAGAAGACTGGTGCAAGTGAATTCTTTCAGTGGAATGTTTGCATGCTTGTCGCCACTGAAATAACTCCACATGGGCCAGTATCCTGTCACCATGTCACCCTTTATTTAAACATGCCAAGTCCTTGACTCTGATCCACCTTCTCCAGGGCCAGCTCTCAAAGTGACCAGAACCTCTGACACTCCTGCTTTTATCTGTCAGCGAGCGTTCTCTGTTTGGACCAGATTAACAGCCCCAATCAGGGAACTCATATTGTGAGGTCTACCTGGCTGACCTCATTACGATCACACAAAACACATGTCATCGAGTCATACAGCATGGAAACAGACCCTTCAATTTCCCAAACTGAACTCATCCCACCTGCCTACACTTGGCCCATATCCTTCCAAACTTTTTTTATTCATGTACTTATCAAAATATCTTTTAAATATTGTAACTGTACCTGCATCAAACACTTCCTCCAGAAGTTCATTCTTCATGCATTCTCACTAAAAAAAAACTGCCCCTTGTCTTTTTAAATCTTTCTCTTCTCACCTTAAAAATATGCCTTAGCCTTGAAAACCCCCATCATCAGGAAAAGACACCTGCCATTCATCTTATCCATGATTTTAGAAACATCTACAAGATAACCCCTCAACCTCCTATGCTCCAGATCTTTCATCCCAGTCAGCTACTAAACTCTGAAATTTAAAGGTCCTGTCAGTTACCTTAAAGTTGCTGTCAAACAAAAAACAAGTACACAAAGTAGTTTGGTAAGATGCAAGACGGCACAGGGGCCAGCTATGAGATACAGTTTTTACAGCATACTGGGTGGGAGAAATTGGGTCCGGCCATGAAGGGTGGGCCTTGCATCTAGGGGCTTCTGGTCCTGCAGCAGTGAAGGGATACCAATAGTGGGAGTCAGAATTTCTACTTCTGACCTGCTCTTGTAGCCACAGTACATCTATGACTACTTCATCATTAGTTTCTATGCTATGGTTACCTGAGGAGTCATGAATGATGATGAACATCGTGCAATCATCCTTACTCTGATATTATAATGGAGGAAAGGTTAATGAAATTGAAGATGGTTGGGGCCAGGCCACAGCCCTAAAGAATTACTGCATTGATGACCTTGGACTGATATGATGGATCTCCAACAACCCAACTGTCTTTTTTGTGCTAGGTATGACTCCTACCAGTGGGGTTTCCCCTCCAATTCTCATTGATTTTAGTCTTGCTTTTGAGTTCTGGTCAACTTTTTCAACTTCTATGCAGCATTCCCAAATACCTTTGAGAATGCTGAATAAGATTATTGGAGTTATAGGAACAAGGTGAAATAAGTCTAAGATGCTCTACTTCTTTTTGAAACATCTGGATTAGCACTTTTTTGTATTATGGAGAGGATGGAAAAAATACTAGACTACATTCCTTGAATCCTCTATCTGGAATTTGTAATGTATACCTGATCATCTATTGTTAATGATTCACATAATTATTGTAAAAACTTGAATATGACACCTCTTCCAAGACAGTTTACTCTCCAGTTATGGGAAGAGCTCCCAAAAAAAACTTGGGAACTGGAACTCATTCTAAAGTATGTCTATATTAAAGAAAAATATTTTAGATAGCTAAACATTATTAAAGAAAATACAAACAGTTTAGATGTAATGTTAAACTGGAGGAAAAATCTCAATGATAAGACAGGAAGGAAGTACAAAACTCAATATGTCCCAAATCTGTCAAAGCCAACTTCCAATCAAATTTGAAACAAAAACATAAATTGGCTGGAAAAGCTCTGCAGGTCTGGCAGCACCTGTGGAGAGAAATCAGAGTTAATATTTCAGGTCAGTTGACCCATTCTCAGAAGGGTCCTCAGTTCCGATGAAGGATCACTGGGCTGCAAACGATAACTCTGATTTCTCTCTACAGATGCTGCCAGACTTGCTGAACATTTTCATCAATTTCTGTTTATGTTTCTGATTTACAGCATCCCTTTTTTTTGGTTTTCATGTCAAATTTGTACAGATGACCCTTACAATCCAGAAAAAAAATGCAAGAAAAACTTATTTATATATTGAACAAAAACAGAAATTGTTGAAGAAACTCAGCAGGTCTGGTAGCATCTGTGGAAAGAAAACTGATTAAACGTTTTGAGTCCTGGCACCTTCTTCAGAACCTTCCTTCTGAATTTAAATGTGACACAGGAGATACTATGATAAAACTGGCAGAAAGCTTGCCATAGTTGAAGTTTGTGAGAATCAGATCAGCTGATCCAAACTTTCAAGGTCCAGGAGACATATATATTCAGGTATGTGGGTAAATCATACAAAGGTTACCCAGTGGACAAAATGTCAATGAAAGATTGAGTATTCAAGGAATATGAATATCTCATTGTTGAGAAGAAATGAATATATTTATCAAGGTCTCTCAGAGAGATAGTTGATACTTCACACTAAAGGTGGAGACAATTCAGCAAGGATTTCTAAAGCTAATCAAAGGTTTGCACAAATTGAAGCAGAATTACATTCTGCTGAACCCATCAGCTCAAAAACTCTCAGAAAAATTCCTGATCTTTTAAAAGGGAACGGTAGATCACAGTTAGACAGTATGATTAAAAGTGAAGTCACGTCACCAGTGACAGAACTCACGTAATGATGCTCAGGGCTAGTAACTTCACAAGGATGGCTCAAGTTACTGTGGTGCATCAGTGAAGCTGAGAACTAGGAGGGTGGCACATTTAACGTTGTGGTCATGCTACAGTTTAAGACCAGGTAAGCAGAGAAGAAATGAGTGACCATTAGCAATCTACAAAGGCCAGGCATGTGGTGCAGGAATCCTGAGTCTACCTTGTTCACTAAGTGGTTTTCACTTTGGATGCTGGCAAGGGTAATGGATCAGCAGGAGGAAAATATTAATAGCCAAACCGGGGCACTGAAAATGGCTCAGTTTCACCTCTGGCAAGATTCTGAGGATTTTAGAAGAAGAACTTGAGGACAATAGTGGTCGTCAAATCAGTAGTTAGGGGAACAGACAGGCATTTCTATAGCTGCAGATGTGACTCTAGGGTGCTGTCATAGCATCCCTACAGTGCAGAAACAGGCCCATCAGCCCAATAAGTCCACACTGACGCTCAGAGCATTCTACCCAGACCCATTTCCCCCCCTTTAACCCACACATCCCTGACCACTATGGACAATTTAGCATGGCCAATTTATCTAGGCTGCACATCTTTGGACTGTAAGAGGAAACTGGAGCACTTGGAGTAAACCCACGCAGACACAGGAAGGATGTGCAAACTCCACACAGTATCACAGGAGGGTGGAAATGAACCTGGGTTCCTGGAGCTGTGAGGCAGCAGTGCTAACCACTGAGCCACTGTGCCTCTCCTATGTTGCCTCCCTAGTACCAGGATCAAGAATGCCACAGATGTATTGCTGGATATCCTTTAGCATGAGGGTGAACAGCTCAGAGACCATGATCTACATTGGCACCAATAATGTAAGAGGGATGAGGCAGAGAAAATAGAGTTTAGGGAGCCATGCATGGAACTGTAGACAAGACCTCAAAAGCAGAGAGTAGGAATAAGTGGATCAGTCTCAGGTTGATCAGCTTTAACCTGTGGGATGCTGTAAGGATCAGTGTTTGGGCACCAGCTGTTCACAATCTATCAATCATTTGAACATTGGGGCCAAATATAATATTTCCAAGATTGCAGATGATCCAAAACTTGGTGGGAATGAGAGTCATGAGGAGGATGCAAAGAAACTTCAAGGGGATTTATACAGTCTGAGTGAATGGACAAGAGTATGCAACATGGAATATAATGTAGTTAAGTGTGAAGATATACACTTTGTTACGAGCAGTGGAATTGCAGTGATATTTTCAATGGTGAAAAATTTTAGTGTTGATGTCCAAAGGGATATAGATATGCTTGTTCATAAATCACTAAAAACAAGCAAGTGCTGGAAGCAATTTTAAGGCAAACACAATTTTAGCCTTTATCACAAGCTAATGCAAGGATAGAAGCAAAGCAGTGTTGTTTGAATCGTATAGAATAGTGATTATATCACAACTGTGGTATTGCATGCAACTCTGTTCTCCCTCTCTAAGGAAAGATAAAATTGCCATAGTAGTAGCGCAGGAGAAGCTCCCAGATTGATAACTTGCATGCTGAGACTACCCTAGAATAAAAGGAATAGGAGTAGAAGTACACAAATTGGCCCTCAAGCCTTCTCCACATTCAGTAAGATCATGGCTAATTTTTGAGTTTCAAATTCCACATTTCCATCTATCCTTTAATAACCTTTAATTCCCTTGTCGAACAAGGCTCTATCCATCTTCCTTAAAAATATTCAATGTCCCTGCCTCTACCACCTTCTGAGGCGAAGAATTTCAAAGCTGCACAACCCTCAGAGAAAACGTTCTTTTCATTCATCCTGGAAGGGCAACCCCAGTTTTAAAACAGTGCTCCACCAGTACTGAATTGGCACAAACATCCTTTCCTCTTCCATCTTGCCAAGACAATTCAGGATCTTATAGACTTCAATAAAGTCATCCTTCATTCTTCTAAACTCCAATGGAAAGAAACCCAACCTGTCAAACTTAATCACATAAGAGAACCCACTCATTCCAGGTATTAATGCAGTAAATCTCTGAACTGCCTCCAATGTGTTTACATCCTTCCTTTGATAGGGAGGCCAAAAAATTGCACAATGTATTGCAGACGTGATATCACCAACATCCGGTATAACTGAAACATAACATCCTCACTGTTATGTTTGATTTATTCCATACAAAGCATAGCATTCCACTCGTCTTCTAGATTACATGTTGTACATGCACAATAACTTTTTGTGGTTTATGCACCAGAACATACTAATCCCTCTGCACCTCAGAATTCTGCAATGTTCTCTGTTTAGGTAACACTCTGCTTCTTTATTCTTCCTGCCAAAATGAAAATCACCACATTTTTCTACATTATACTCCATTTGTCAGGTCTTTGCCCATTCATTCAACCTCGCCAAATCCACATGCAAGTTCCTTTTCTCTTCTTCACAACAAACATTCCTACCTATCGGGTGTCATCTGTGATCCAAGTCATTGATATAAATTGTAAAAAGTTGATACTCCAGCACAGATCACTTGTCTCATCCTACCAGTCAGATAAAGATTGTTTACGCGTACTGTTTCCTGCCAGCCAAACCTCTATCCATGCTAACATGTTACCCCGCCACACTGAGGCTTTAGTTTCCACATTAATGTTTGACATGGTACATTGTTAGATGACTTCTAGAAATCCTAGTATGTTTACTAGCTCGCCTTCATTCACAATATATGCTACTCCTTGAAAGAACGTGAATAAATTAGCTAAACATAATTTCCCTTGATGATATCAAGCAGACGCTTCTGAAACACGTTTTTCTAAGTGTGAAGCCATAAATGCTTTAGTGATCAATTCTAACACATTCCTGTAAGATCGAGTAGACTGGATTCTTGGGTGTCTAGTTGAATAAGCAGTGATCTCATAGAAATTTACAAAACTTTTAAAAAGGTACCAGGCATATGCAGAAAGAGTGGCTCTCCTGGCTGAGGTCTACAATCATGGGACATAGTTCTAAATGACTTTTATTGAGAATGAGATGAGAAGGAACTTAGTCATACAGAGGGTGGCAAATCTCTAGAATTCTCTGGAAACATTCTGAGAGAGCTAAGACTCTGCCAACATCTGCTTTTGGATGCATTGTGTGTAATGAACTGGATACAAACAAGGGGAACAGGTTGATCCTCGTATGTTTCCAGACATGACAATTTTCCATCCCTCCCTGTCCCACTCTGATATCTCTGATGATTTAGGAATGAGTTGAATTCTTATTTACTTATTGCAAGCTAATCGTTTTTCACAAAAATTAAACAAAATCCAAACAAGTTTCCGAGTTGAATTTCACTTGTGGCATCTTTACATTATAACTCCATTTTTTTGATTCTTGTAATTATTTTGTGAATTGTACCCCTTTACTACAGCTACTAATGAAAAATGCAAAGCAAGAGTAGGTCATTTTAAAAATCAGTTTTTAAAATGGATAGACTTTGTTTTCAATGGTTATACTTTATTGAAAACATTTTGAGTAAAAGATTTTAAAAAATCATCTAAGAATGACACAAAGGGGGGATAAGGATTCAATATGTATTGTAACTGCCCAAATCCAGAACACCAGGCACGCACTGACCTTCACATTCAAGATTAAAGTTATATGTTTTGCTAACATCAATTTCAAGGTCACAATCAAATTAATGGATTTTCTGTTAGCAAAAGGTTTTTCTTAGAGTTACTTTCTTAGAGTTTTTTTAATTCAAATACAATTGATTCGACTATTCTACCATTGAAAGCAACTTGCGCAGATGCAGTTCCACTAGGACCACTGTACTCACCAACAGGAAAGGTTGCAGGCTATCCAACTGCCATAATTCAATCCAAATCCATCTACATTCAAGATCTACACGCATATATGCGCATTTCATCAGCAATCAGAAGAACGAATTGCCTGGTTCAGTTTCCCTGTCTTTCCAAGGGGGCAATGACATCAGCTAAATCAGCAGATTAAACTTTGGGCCTGTTCCACATGGTTCAGTCGCACATCAGGCCAGTATATTTACCTTGAGGGAAGGACACTTGCCTTACCTTCATTCTCAATTACTTCACGCCATTCTTTATGCAATGAAAATAATTCTGAGAACTTATAAAAGAAAAATCTGGTGAGCTATTTAGTGCAGCCAACATCTGTTTGTGTATAGATGGTTGGTTACTAGGTGAATTTAAACTGTAAATATAAGAACAGAGGAATGAGAAAGGCTAATTCAAACCATTCACTCTGCTCCTTCCTCTAGCTCCTGTTTCAGGACACATACTGACTAATTTTTCATATTTTCCCTCTTCCACACCCTGATGAAACAGGAATTAGTCCAGTTTCCTCCTAAATGCCTCAATCTAACTAGTAGTTGTGGTGCAACTGTCAAGACTCCAACTCAGTTCAATTCCACTTTAGTTTAGTTTATAATCTCATATACTTCAATTCTCCCTCCCTGATTTTGCAACATGCAGCAGTTTGCTCCATGTTAGTGTCTCCCTTCCTTATCTTGAAATCATGAACCATTACAGCATTAATTGCATGCAGCCATGAATTCTCTGAATGAGTCTTTGTCAGCTCTGTAGAAAAGGAGCTTACTGTACAGGCAGCAGGGAGATCAATCATAAACTAATGAGAGAAGAAGTTGTTTTCAAATGACTTCACACTGAAGGCACAATCAATGTTTTAGGCATTTATATTTTATTGAAAGAAAAAGACATTCAATTTTGGTGCAATGTTGAAGGGTAATGACATCCCAGGATAAAAGAAATGAAAGATAGTCCATAATTCCCATTATATTTATATTTTGCTTGTGCTTTACTGATTAAAACTACTAAGTTTATTTTGTGATCTGAATTTATTTTCTCTCCAATTTTCTCCTATCTCTATTCTTCAGGAGAGTTCAGTCAATTTGGCAGGCTTTTTGGCAGTGGTGATGGGATAGCGAATGTCAGAAGTAATCCTGTCCTCATATTATGGCTAAAAAGCACAGGTTTCCAGAAAACAATCAACAGACAGTAAACAACCAGAAGAACTTTTGACAAATTTTCTCTTACACATTGGTAACGGAGACCAACTAATTCATCTCAGCTCGGGCCTGACATTTGTGAACAAAGATCAAGGATCTTCCAGGCCTATATGCCACATTCACAAACAAGGTAGTGTGTTTCCCAATCAGGAGATGCATAGGTGTTTAATTGTTTTAAGTAGTTCGTGGACACTTCAGTTCACACAAACTGAACTTTACCATTTTTCAGTCAGTCACATGATTTAATTTGCCAGCTTCCGTTTTTGTTACTTTAATAGATGACCAACCAAATTTCCAGAAAACAAAAACCATGATTGAAGTGCAACAACGTAACCATCCATTATATGTCAAGTGCTAATTATGCCTCCTGGAGAAAGGCCCCTTTAACTAATGATGTATAGGCATAGTAAGGCCATCTGGTCTACTTGAAAATGGTGCATGTTTGGGGGAAATGTTTATTCTTCAAAGTAAGTGATTAGGGGGGATAAAATGCCTAAAAAGCCACCGCTGTCTGAGTTCTCAAGTTCCTCTAAGCCATAGGCATCCTGCTCTCGCGTTAACTGTTCCAATTCCTCATCTGAAGAGGAAGGGCAGGTAAGGACAATGCGAGGCATCTTGAGGGTAGAGTTAGGATCAAGACAGGAAGTGATGAAGCATGAAAATCAGGGACAAATATGAGGGAGCAAAATAAAATACACAAAAGAAGAAAGCAAAAAATTAAAATCAAGGTGGTGATATTTAAACAACATGTAATAGAAAGAAATAATCAGATATCTAAAATAATTAAGTAATTATACACAACTGAAGGCAATGAAGAAATACTACAAATTTGAACTAATTTCAAACAACAGGTTTTAAAATCAGTTTACTGAACACAAACACTTTTCTAACGTGCATCTCCATTCTTAACTGCTCTTCTTGAGGAGGCTGGAGATGGTAGGGGCACAGTCTGAAATCAATCTAATCTAACAAAGATGAAAAGCTCAGAGCAAAGGCACAGTTATGCGTGAATGCAAAAACAATAGATCAATTCAGTGTTCACAGCTGCCTATTACATTATTAGTTTTCAAATCATTTAGCTATTTTCTCACCTCAAAGAGTTAAAGGGAATAAACCATTTTGTTATTGAATATTTTACACTCCTCAAAGTCACATAAATTTCTCACTGATTAAGGTCATCTGAATAAACAACAAACAGTGCAGAAAGGATGGTGATTTTAGATTAGATTTAGATTAGATTCCCTACAGTGGGGAAACAGGCCCTTCAGCCCAACAAATCCAGACCGCCCCTTGAAGCACCCCACCTAGACCCATCCCCCTATAGCCCACACATCCCTGAACACTACGGGCAATTTAGCATGGCCGGTCCACCTAGCCTCCACATCTCTGGACTGTGGAAAGAAACCGAAGCACCCGGAGAAAACCCACGCAGACACAGGGAGAATGTGCAAACTCCACACAGTCACCCAAGGCTGGGATTGAACCCGGGTCCCTGGCGCTATGAGGCTGTAGTGCTAACCACTGAGCCACCATGCCGCGCCGTGAATTGGTTTCATCAAGTATGGATGGATGGATAATGCCGAAGAATGCTTTGCTATCCACTCAATCCATCTAGGATTCTCAATAACCATTACACAAATCGGGTATGTTCAGAGGAATTCCAATTCAGAGCTCTCATTGGATTTAACCAATAATTTGTTTCAAGTCTAGTATTTGATAGACACATTGGATGCAAATTATTCTTCCCCTCATGCCCACCTTGTGCAAGGTTACTCAGATTGGATATAATTATGGACAATTTTTCGTTATTAACTACTCCAAAACAGTAATTGACTGAGACTTTATAGTTGCCAAACGACAACTGTAGCACCTCAATTCAAACTGGTTTTGATCTCTATACTTAAGAATTAAACAACGTTGCTCTCATTTAATATGTTCCAGGTCTCCTAGAATGGCAAAACTCATCAAATATTAGCATACAAATAGAAAATCATTTAAGTAGTACAGAGCAATGCATCAGCAATATCAAGATTCTTAGCATTATTAATTTCATAATTTAGAGTTTAAATAAAATCTACATCACGAACATCAGATTGGTTCCAAAAACAAAGTTGCTGGAAAACCTCAGCAAGTCTGACAGCATCTGTGGAGGAGAAAGCAGTTAACGTTTCGGATCTGGTGACACTTCCTCAGAACTGATGGTGGCTGGGAAAACAACAGTTGATCTGCAGAAAATAAGGAGGTGGGTGGGGTAGGGAGCAAACGATAGGATAGAGCCCAAAGAGAGAGAAAGACAGTTGGACAAAGGAGTTGCTGACGATCAGGCTTGGAGGGTGAGCAGTTGTTAATGGGGACTGTTAGTGACTAGCAACAGGGAGTGTGTAGTGGCAGGCTATGTGGTAACAAGGCCTGGTGTGTGGGGTGGGGGACTGGGACATGGGAGAGCTTAGGCCCTAAAATTATTGAACTCAACATTGAGTCCGGAGGGCTGTAGGGTCCCCAAGCGGAAAATGAGGTGTTGTTCCTCCAGCTTGTGCTGGGCTTCATTGGAACACTAACAAGCTGGAGAGAGAGAGATGTTGGCCAGGGAGCAAAGTGGTGATTAGATTGGTTCCCCCCAATTTGTTGTAAACTTCTCCAGTTGGAGGAGAGAAAATCGTCTAGCCAATCATGTTGTTGTCACCCTATGTGACTCATGCTTGTTTCAATTTCTCTGCTCCTTCTCTGTACTTTACCCTCTGAAGTGAGATTGTTTAATTTGTGAATAAGGTTTCTGGTCAAGGCCTGGGAGTTGTGCTAGGAACTGGTGATGAATTGAACTAACCATTGGACTAAAGGAAAATGGAAATCGTCTCCCCAAGTGTTGACCCGCCTTGTTATTAATATTATTAATAAAACACTTTAAAATTGTTCTCAAACAGCTTTGAGAGTCCTATCCCAAGATAGCAATGGAGGAATTCATGTAACAAATGCATAAAACTGTAAAGAACAAGTTTACAATTTTATTTTGTATGGGGAAATTTCCCTCACAAAGAACAAGGCAGCCAAAAATACACCATTGGTCATAAATTGCTACAGTCCTTGCTTTCTCCATTTTTAAATTGTTTTAATATTTCTTCTGCTGTAATTTTTCTGATTTATTTTCCAATTCAAATAATGCTAACTGACTTGTCAATTTCTAGTGGTGTTGCTGGTTAGATTGAAAGAATGGTTTGTTTTTCCCCTTTTAATGATCAATTTTCTATTTCCATTTCAGTCATTGAATTTGAGCGTAATGTCCACATAGCGGAAATATACTTAGCGTATGCACCATGTTTAAGGGTTTGATTAGATTTGGCTAGAGTATCCCATGTTGCCAAGCACAGTTTAAGTTCATATGAGGACTGCTGAAAATTTTGAAACAGAGAGCACGAGCCATACTTCACTATGAAGATCATTTAACAACTGATTCAAAAGTAGAAATTGTTCTTGGGGATAATTATGCCTTGAACTTTTTTGATACAGCACCTACAATGACCTAACATTGTATACAGTATACTTGAATACTTTAAGATCTCAGCTAATTTCTTTAAATTATTGGTTTTCCAAAACACAAAGTCAGAGCTTTTATAGTCGTTACTAATAGTGAGATATTTCTATAATTCACAGGATTATTACAATATAGGGGGCGGCTATTTAGTCCATCCTGTTAGCAGTCCAAATGAGCTGCTCTGTAAAGACAATTTTCCTGACTTCTCTCTATAAACCTGCACAATGCTCCTTTTCAAATAATCATCTACTTCTCTTCTGAATGTGGTTGTTGAACCTGCAACCACTATGCACTCAAACAAGTCTATTCCAGGCTGTTAAACACTCACTGCATGAGAATGAATTTTCCTAATGTCATTTTTGTTTCCTTTATTAACATTTTAAACATTGTACCATTTCTTTCTTGATGCCTCAAAACTGTAGGAAAAAGTTGCTACTCACTGGCATTGCGTGGTTCACAATACAGAACGAGGTGTTACTTTGCGGCATTTCACTTGCAGATTTAGTGGTGTGGTTCTTCAACGTTACAGATTCAGATTCCTGACATTAAAATATTGAAGGAAAAGTTAATGAGGCATTATACATCTCTCTCTCACACACGTACATTTGTCAGAGTCTGTAAAAGCAAATTGTTCTTTGGTGAAATTTAATGACATTGAAGACCTTATCTCAACGACTTTTTCTCATTTTGTCCATACATTGAAGAGTTATAGCAAGGGGACTAATCCAAGAGTGACAGGACTGTCTACAGCGCCACCTCATGGATTTGGCAAAGAATGAACAGAAAAGAAAACTCACTCAAAGGACTACCACGGAATAGTTTTACTCGGATTTAGGAAATGGAAGTATAATTGTACCTATCTATTGAACTGCGTTCCTTCACAACCTCACTAATTTCCTTCATCAGTCAAGGAAACGTGACTTTAAGCTGTGCGGAGCAGGTTACCACAAATTCAAACCTTTCAATTTCCGTCACCTCCAGCAAGATGCCCCCACTAGACACGTATTCCCCTCCCCTCCTTTGTCCAACTTGGGTAGGGATCGTTCCATCTGGTCCACTCTTTCTTCACCTCCAACGCCAACCTCCCACCCACTGCCCCACTGCATCTTCCCCTGAAACCAGCAAAGGTGCAACACCTGCCCATTTACCTCCTCCCTTCCCGGTATCCAAAGGCCCAAATGTACCTTCCAGGTGGAGCAACACTTCACCTGCACTTCCTAGAATCTAGTCTACTGCATTCAGTGCTCACAAGGTGGTCTCCTCTACATTGCAGAAACCAAGCGTTCACTAGGTGACCGCTTTACAGAATGTCTTTGTTTTGCTCGCCAAAATGATCCTGTGCTACCTGTTGCCTGCCACTTTAACACACCACCCTGTTCCCTCTCCATCTCAGGCTTACTGCAGTGTTCCAGCGAAGCACTGCTCAAGGTGGAAGAACAACATCTCATTTTCCTCCTGGAGACACTGCAGCCCTCTGGATTCAACACGGAGTTCAATAATTTTAAGGTCTGAACTCTCCCATGTCCTAGCCCCCAATGCTACATACCAGGCTTTGTTATCACATAGACTGACACTACACACGACCTATTGTTAGTCACTAACAGTCTCCATTAATAACTACTCACCCTCCTAGCCAGATCATTATCAACTCCTTTGTCTATCCAACTGCTCTTCTCTCTCTTTGGGCTTTATCCAATCGTTTACACCCTACCCAACCCACCGTCCCTATATTCTGCATTTAAACCAACATGTTCCCAGCTACCATCAGTTCTGAAGAAGGTCACCAGACCTAAAACATTAACTCTGATTTTTTCTGCTGCCAGACCTGCTGTGCTTCTCCAGCAACTTCTGCTTTTTGTTCCTGATATACAGCCTCCGCAGTTCTTTTGGTTTTTATTCATTCTTTGAACTGACTGATTTTACTGAGTAGGCTGGGATTATACTCATTGGAATTCAGAAGAATGAGGGGAGATCTTGTAGAAATATATAAGATTATGAAGAGAATAGATAGGGTGGAAGCAGGGAGGTTGTTTCCAACAGCAGGTGAAACTAGGACTGAGGGCATTGCCTCAAAATAAAGGAAAGCAGATATAGGACTGGGGTCAGGAGGAACTTCTTCGCCCAAAGGGTTGTGAACCTGTGGAATTCCTTGCCCAGTGAAGCGGTTGAAGCTACCTTGCTGAATGCGTTTAAGGTAAGGCTAGATAAATTTTTATCAGCAAAGGAATTAAGGGTTATGGTGTGTGGGTGGGTAAGTGGAGCTGAGCCTCAACAAGATCAGCCAAGATCTTATTGAATGGTGGGGCAGGCTCGAGGGGCCGAATGGCCTACTCCTGCTCCCAGCTCTTATATTCTTATGTATTGTGACATTGTTCTTGAAAACTTCCTGTTCAATTATTATTCAATAATCCCCTAAAATCAGCATGTATATGAACAGATTATATGTGTATACGCAAGGCACACCAATGCTCATTTGGTTGTACTCAATGAACCTGTAAAAGATAAGGGTATGTATGATAGAGGAAATGGAATGGTTGGAACAATAACATAACCAAGGTCATAATTAGTTCACTTCAAATCAGATGCACAAGCTTTACTTACTAAGCTATTCTCATTGCATGTAGATACTGCTTTTCCTTCAAGAAAGAAATTGCCAATTTCGAGTTGCTCGTGGATGGCAGATTCCTGAGTTATAAAACAGGACTGCTCAGTCTGATGAGGTTTCATGATATCTGTTTCACCATTGTTTGAGTCAGAAGTAACTGTGCCATCACTTGTCACAAATCTGTCCCTCAAAATTATTATCTTAATTACAGCCCCTGAATTCCTCAAGGCATTCACTGCTTCATGATGGGTAACGTTTTGCAGATTTATTCCATTGACCTGCAAAACAAAGACATTGTTGACATTTGCCATTAACAACTTTGGAAGACCCTGTTACCAGAAGTTAGTGAATGTTGTATTTTAAAAACAATTCAGGCAAGATTCAAAGATTCTCTACCCCATTTCCTGGCAAGAACAGAGAAACAGCTGCACAATTATCAACAAGGTTCAGATTCTGCTCAAATTCTGTTGGGTGGACCTTGAACAAGGCAGCCAGCAATCCTGTGCAAGCCATATTTAAATCAAGTCCAACATCCCAAATATTATTTTTTTAGACCAATTGATGCCATACATACATGCCTCACTCATTGACCTATGGTGTACAGCAGCCTTAGTGGGGTCTTTAAAGGGGTCACTGCAGAACTGCAAAAATAGGCCCTTTTTCTCTTGGACTTCATTTTTGTGCCATCAGAAGGCGCAGGCATGTACTTATGGTCCATCTTTAGACAGCCTCCCTCACATTCGTCTCCTGCAATCCTACTAGTTTGTAACAGTGGCAAGCCTGGAGTAGGGTTTGGCCTATTACCCAGTTTCTGTGATCACAAGCTGCCTTGAAGCAATGTTGAGCACTCGCAGATGCTTGGCAGCATGGTTATAAGGTCCAATCAAAAACTGATCAGGTCTCTGAACCTCATTGTGGTCATCAGAGGCAACATCATCTGGTTTGCACAGTAAACATAGTCAAGCCCACATACGTCCCACAGAGTAATTATTCTAATCATGAAGGAAACCTATGGAATATTGGAATTGATATAAAGCCAAGGTTGGCCCTCCTCCGAGAACTAATACCAAGTGTGAAAACTAGGGTAAACTGCTTTTCAGCACCTTCTAGTGTTTAATCAAAATGAATCCCGACGCTCACTTTAAAATCAACAATTTATTTAACTCCAAAAATGAAGAAATTAACTAAACTATTAACAAACGGTATAAATGCCTTCTAATTACTGGTTATTCCCAAATAAAGCAACAGTCTAATGGTATGCTGTTCCAATAAAGACAAATCCTATTTACCTAAAAATTTTAAAAAAAAATCAGTCTCTAAAAAAATAGCCAAGCTACATGTCTTCCAGAATGCTCTGTGCCTTCTCCGTCAATTCTTCTGTCAGGAATCCCCTCTCCATCAATTTGCCTCTCAGAAATGTTAACTAGTTGTGCCATTGATACCTTAATTTTAGATGGTGCTTTCTTTAAGACTTATAGAACGTAGAACATTACAGCACAGTACAGGCCCTTCGGCCCTCGATGTTGTGCCAACCTGTCATACCGATCTCAAGCCCATCTAACCTACACTATTCCATGTATGTCCATATGCTTATCCAATGACGACTTAAATGTATCTAAAGTTGGCGAATCTACGACCGTTGCAGGCAAAGCATTCCATTCCCTTACTACTCTGAGTAAAAAAACTACCTCTGACATCTGTCCTATAACTTTCACCCCTCAATTTAAAGCTATGCCCCCTCGTGCTCGCCATCACCATCCTAGGAAAAAGGCTCTCCCTATCCACCCTATCTAACCCTCTGATTATTTTATATGTTTCAATTAAGTCACCTCTCAACCTTCTTCTCTCTAATGAAAACAGCCTCAAGTCCCTCAGCCTTTCCTCATAAGACCTTGCCTCCATACCAGGCAACATCCTAGTAAATCTCCTCTGCACCCTTTCCAAAGCTTCCACATCCTTCTTATAATGCGGTGACCAGAACTATACACAATACTCCAAGTGCGGCCGCACCAGAGTTTTGTACAGCTTCACCATAACCTCTTGGTTCCGGAACTCGATCCCTCTATTAATAAAAGCTAAAACACTATATGCCTTCTTAACAGCCCTGTCAACCTGGGTGGCAACTTTCAAGGAACTGTGTACATGGACACCGAGATCTCTCTGTTCATCGACACAACTGAGAATCTTACCATTAGCCCTGCACTTTGCCTACCAAAGTGCATCACCTCACACTTGTCTGCATTAAACTCCATTTGCCACCTCTCAGCCCAGCTCTGCAGCTTATCTATGTCTCTCTGCAACCTACAGCATCCTTCGTCACTATCCACAACTCCACCGACCTTAGTGTCGTCTGCAAATTTACTAACCCATCCTTCTACGCCCTCATCCAGGTCATTTATAAGAATGGCAAACAGCAGTGGACTCAACACCGACCCTTGCGGCACACCACTTGTAACTGGTCTCCAGGATGAACATTTCCCATCAACTACCACCCTCTGTCTTCTTTCAGCAAGCCAATTTCCGATCCAAACTGTTATATCTCCCACAATTCCATTCCTCTGAATTTTGTACAATAGCCTACTGTGGGGAACCTTATCAAACGCCTTGCTGAAATCCATATACACCACATCAACCGGTTTACTCTCATCTACCTGTTTGGTCACCTTCTCAAAGAACTCAATAAGGTTTGTGAGGCACGACCTTCCCTTCACAAAACTGTGCTCACTATCCCTAATCAAGTTATTCTTTTCTAGATGATTATAAATCCTATCCCTTATAACCTTTTCCAACACTTTACCAACAACTGAGGTAAGGCTCACTGGTCTATAATTACCAGGGTTGTCTCTACTCCTCTTCTTGAACAGGGGAACCACATTTCCTGTCCTCCAGTCATCTGGCACTATTCCTGTAGACAATGACGAGTTAAAGATCAATGCCAAAGGCTCAGCAATCTCCCCCCTGGCTTCCCAGAGGATCCTAGGATAAATCTCATCCAGCCCAGGGGACTTATCTATCTACACCCTCTGTAGGATTTCTAATACTTAGAGGAGACAGTGTGCCAGTGATTGTCTTTTGAGAGCTGAGGGCTACTAACTCTGGCAGATGACAGTTAGCTCTCCTATTTTTGTCTAACTGCCTTCTTCCTTTATACACTTGATGGCATATCAATTTCTTACACTAAGATTGGTCCTGTATTGACAAAAACCTTTAAATTTAATTGGCTTTTGGTATCTAACTGCCTGGTTCAACCTGATTGACTGAATTCAAAACTTCTTTTTTTGGTAAAAACTGCTGCTTGGCTAGCTAACTTTATGGACTTTTGATACAAATGTTTGAATTTGGTGCTCTCTGAATACTTGCAAACTTTCAAGCTGCTGCTCACAGACATCTGTTTTAACTCACCAAGCATAGAAAAGGCACATCATCTTTTAAAGGGACCATGCAATGCTTTCCACTGTAAGATTTTACAAACACAAAATTCTAACTTCTTGCCTCCTATTCCACAAGTACTCAACCCAACATCACAAGAGTTAGACAGGTTTCCTGACTTGTTGAAGAACAATTTCAACAATTTCATTTGTATCATTCCAGGATCTTAATGTTGATGTTTAACTTTTGTGTGAAAGTAGATGAAGGACAATAGTAAGTAGTTTGAAATAACTATTCAGGATATTTAGAGGTGGATAGTGATCCAACATATGTGATATTGCAAGTTGATGACTAAATGTTGAAGTAGAGTCAAAGATGTATAATTGTTATTATAATATAATCTTGTGCAGGTTTCTTTAGTTCAGTTTTATTAAAAGCTCATTTTTAAGTTCCATGGGGATTATGTACCACATTTGTTTCTGCAAAAGCCATGGGCACTCAACAACAACAGGTTTTATTTGGCCTATTCATGTTCCACAATATTTAGTGGCAATTACGGTAAGGATATTGCCAGGTGTTTTAGTGAGCTGGTGAGGGGAGCCGGCAGACAATAGTTGGAGAGTGTTTCTGCCAGCAGCTCATTTCATAGTGATTTCACGTGGGTGTTTTCTCTCAAACTGTAGCTGGAATAAACAGCACATTTCACGTATGTGAGATAATAGCAATGTGCTGAACTTTATTCTGGGCTCAAGCACTGGTAAAAGTAATTAAAGTTTAATGTCGAGCTTTACTTCAAATGATTCTGCAGTTATGTAATAGCAGTGACATTAAAAGTGAATGACATGCCCTATAGAGGGAACTCTTAGAGCAAATGTTTACCTTTCCTTTCAGCACTATTTACCAATTATTTTATGAATAATTTAATGATTGTGAATATCATTTAATTGTGTCAGGAAAGACTTGAAGAATCAGATTTCATGATATGCAAGGGAACCTGCCCATGGACTGAAATGTATTCTTTATGCTGTGCTCAATTCAATAAAGTAACTACAAGCCCCTTAAACAATGGCAGTAGGAACTATCAAAGCCATGTCTGCAGCTTTCATCAATAGCTTAACTACCCAAACTATAAGGCACTCAAAGCAAAGGGGGGGAAATCCTCTTGCTTACGTACTAACATGTCCTGACATAATGAGGAAACTTTCATTCCTCCTAAGTACAAACAAACGGATAAGGTCCATTGCAAGTACAATGAAGCTCAACAATAGACATTTGAGTCGTTTACGTTGTTTTGAATGCCAGATACCCTTTCCCCACATCTTTCTCTCTCCTTTCTCCATTAACGTATCCTGTTGCCTTCAGCCCATTGGAATCGTTTACATTAAATTTTATTCCATAAATCCCATGCCCCTTGTCCAAACTCCCTTCCTATTCCTAAATTCCAACTTCTGTGCTAAACTTTAAAAGACATAGCCAGATCGGTGGAATGGGCAGACCATTGACAGGTGTAATGTAACAGAAGTGCAAAGACATTCTTAATGGTAGGAAGAATAGGGAGAGACAACATAATGAGCCAAATTCTAAAGGGGATGCAAGAGCAGATAGAATTGGAAGCACAAGTCATTGACAGTGGCAGGGCACATTGACAGCACAAGTGAAAAAGCAAAGAAGTTCCTGCACTTAAAAACAGGGCCATAGCGTACAAAAAAGCAAGAAAGTTACTATAAACCTGTTATCACAATTATATTAAATATGGACTACATATTTTTGGACAAATTTGTTCAATTTAAGACCTGGGTCTTCCTTCGACTGGAATGGTTTTAAAAAGGAATGAAAAACACTGAGTTTAAAATGGCCGAGGTATCACATGAACACTTAAAATTAGCAAAGTTTCAGGAAATCAGAATGGATTAGACAACAGCACCCAATCCGAAATGAACACTTTATCCAAAAGCAATGAAACTAGTTAGGAACGCCTAATGGATTGCACAAAATGGCTCTCATCGCTTATTTCAATTCACCATTTACAGGAATATTTACAGCTGCAGAGAACCTTGTCTTCTGTAGACACAAAGTACATAAATAAGCTGCTTTTCAAGCAAACAAGTTACCAGAACCTGATGGCCTACTCCTGGGGGTTCGAGAGGAAGGAGCTAAAGAGATAGTGGAGGCAATATCTGCAGCTCAGATTCCAGCTCAAGCTGCAAACAGTTATTACAGATTCATTTGCTCTTGATCATATTAGTGTCCAGCTGCTTCCACATGTTGCAGCAGCAACACATCACCTGCCTACCCACACATTTGACTTAATTTACTTGCTCTAAATTGCTTGGGCTTTAGACTTTGTTGCAATATTTCATTTTCATAAACTAAAGAGAAAAAAAATTACCAATAACATCTAGCTTTTTTTAAAAAAGAGAGAAAAAAAGCATTGGAGACCTCAACTGAAGACTTTATTTTAAATATTAGAACTGTTTAGCATTCCTACTCATCAATCAGCTTTTATCCCCACATTTACGTCACATCATAGTTCGTGATGCCTCTCCACCACTAGTCTCAATGGAGGTAGTTGTTCCACGCCTTTTATCCTCTTCCACTCACCTCTCAGTCCAGAGAACTTACATTTTGCAGTAAACCCTAGTTAGAGATCCTCTGTCCCCTTTTGCAGCAACTTTCCATTTTGAACCGATTTGCCAACGGTATACTCAGGTCACTCAGTATTTATCTCTCACTGTTGAAGTTTCCTCACACTGATCATATCTCTTGCTGACCCCTCATCACTGGCTGTAACACCATATAAACTTAAGTTCAACTTCACCTGGAATATTGCATCTGGTCCTGAGTACCTGGGCTAACCTTTCATCATCAACATATTAAAAGTTCAGAGGATAGAATCAAATGCACATTCCTAAGAGCCTACTGGAAACTACCTCCATGTATCAGAAAGCAAGCAATGTACAATCCCATGATTAGATTAGATTCCCTACTGTGTGGAAACAGGCCCTTCGGCCCAACAAGTCCACACCGCCCTTTTGAAGCATCCCATCCAGACCCATTACCATCGCCCTATAACCCACACACCCTTGAACACTACGGGCAACTTAGCATGGCCGATCCACCTAGCCTGCACATCTTTGGACTGTGGGAGGGAACTGGAGCACCCGGAGGAAACCCACGCAGACACGGGGAGAATGTGCAAACTCCACACAGTCGCCCAAGGCTGGAATTGAACCCGGGTCCCTGGTGCTGTGAGGCTGCAGTGCTAACCACTGAGCCACCGTGCTGCCCCAAGCTAGTGAGATTACTCTTTGTGGAGACAGTTTAAGTGAACCTCCAGTTACATCTCATTTATTTCTTTTATTTCTAATTTATCTCTTAACTGCCCGTTTGGCTGTCTGTCTTTGTGTGCAAGTCACAGATAGAATCAAAAATGATTGGGTTTAAATGAGACACATTAATTAGACTATGATTTAAACTTTGCTTTGATAAAACTACTGTATCGTTAATAAATAGTTAAATCTTTTGTTGAAGCTATTAGCCTAGTGGTCTGGTATCAGTTATTCACCAAGTCTGGTTAGTGACTATTGAGGGTCATTGAATATTTTAATTTTACTGTGAATACAGGATTAAGCTGATTTGATTTGGATGCCTGTCTCCATGTTGCAAAAAAATTGCTCAATGAAGTCATTTTTTAATTTTCTACCTTACTATCATTCCTCATTTATTCCCATGCCCATTAATTCACTTAATATCCAAAAAAAAACCAATCTCTTTAAATTGAATGAACTCAATTGCTGAGCTTCTACAGCCCTCTGGGTTAGAAAATTCCAAGAATTCACTCAGTGATCATTAATTAGTCATTATAAAAGCTCACTGTGTACAAATTGGTTGCTGAATTTGCAACATTACAGCAGCGACCACACATCAAAATTACTTCACTGGTTGTCAAGTGCCCTGAAGGCATTCTGAATTTATGAAAGTCACTTTCTTTCCTTTTCCTTACATCTTTGCCAGATTATTTTGATGGATTCAAAGAGGCATCTTAACATAGATCAGCAAGTGTTTCTCAAATTCTTATATTCATGAAAAGAGATCATTGAGAATTGGTAACAAGGAGTTGCAAAAACTTACCTCCAGTACCAGATCACCAACTTGTACACCAGCAAGATCAGCAGGACCCCCCTTCGATACTTTAGAAATGAAGATTCTCTGGCACAAACAACACCATGAATCATTATTTGTTACAATAACATCTTATTTTAGAAATCTGATGTTAGAAAACAATTGTACTCCGAGTCAGGCTACAATTACAGCTAATAGTGAAACCCTCTGTATAAACATGGGAAGCATTTTGTACAGCAGAAGTCAATAATGATATAAAGTATCAAAATACAAATACCTTCTCTCTATATTTCCCTCATGTAACAAATGCAGCATGTTAATACGTAGCATCTGTTCAATACAAACACGATTTTACAATTGTGTGAAATTTCTCTCTGGATTTTAGTTTCAGATGTCTGGAGTATTTATGCCCCCCAGTCATATTTAAGACGAGAGAGAAATTTCAAAGTTTCAATTTTGAAATTTTTGGTTAGTTGCCTCCATTATAAGATAATAAACAGACAGTTGCTGTCAGTACATTTTTAACTAATGCTAAGCCATACAGGGGATTGAAGTTCTACATCCCATCACCAGTCTATTCCATTCAGATCTCAACTGTTGTGGTAATAGCACATAACAATGATCTTGGTATAATCTGGCAACATACTAAAGCAGCATGTAGATGTTTTAAGGAAGGAAAAACACAGCTTTTAGATTTATTAATGGCGATGCAGGGCACCAAACATCCTAATGACCGCCAGAAAATTAGCTTTCTTTGGGGAAAAGTCATAATAATCTTACATTTGAAAAACCATCCATGTTAAGTTAGACTCTGGCCCCTGCATTGCTTTCTTTTATCTAAAAAGTTCTGATCATTTAATTTCTCCTCAGTTGTAGGCAGTCACACTCATGCCCTGCAAGAACTATCTAATGAATGTTGGGACAAAGCTGGCAGTATCACATACTGCGTTATAAGAGCAAGTGCTGAAGAAACTCTGCAGATCTCGCAGCATCTGTGAAGAGAGAAAGAGAGTTAATGTTTAAAATCCAGTAAGACTCTTCTGAAGACAATACATAATTGGACTCAAAACGTTAACTCTTTTTCCTGACTCCACGGACAGTGCTGGACATGCCGAGTTTCTCCAGCGCTTTCTGTCAGATTTCCAGCATCCACAGCATTTTGATTTTATTCAAGTACAGCATGTTGTCTACCTGTACAGCTAAAATATTCCATTCAGTTGCAATACTTGTGTAGGAGGTAGGAATCACTTGAACCAGTGATCAATGAGTCCTTATTTTCTGGCCGCATCTACATTTATTCCTGCTCCACTATTGCTCTGCCCTCCTTCATCCTGCTGAAAGGCCCTTTGCACCCTGCCTGCATGACAGTCAATTTTACCATTCTTTTGGTCTGCTTTACATAATTCTGTTTGAGGTATTTGCCTGATGGTGTTTACTTTCTCACTATTCAGGATCTTTTTGATGCCCCTGTCATCATTGTTGCAGTCCACAGTGACCATTCTTTTGTGTACTTAAAACAGAAAAAGTGTTGGAAATACTTATTAGGTCTGGAAGCATCTGTGGAGAGGGAAACAGAGTTATGAGCATACAAACAAGGAAAGGCCACTCAGCCCTTCAAGCCTGCTCCACTACTCAATAAAGCCATGGCTGATCAACTGTCAATTCTTGCATATCCTTAATCATCATTCATCCCTTTGGTAATCAAGAATCAATCCAGCTCTGCCTTAAAAATATATAAAGATTCTGCATCCACTGCTTTTTGAGAAAGGGAATTCAAAAGACTCTCAATCCTCTGAGAGAAAAGAAAAAGTTTCCTCATCAGAGATAATGGGAACTGCAGATGCTGAAGAACCCAAGATAACAAAGTGTGCAGCTGGATGAACACAGCAGGCCAAGCAGTATCTTAGGAGTGCAAAAGCTGACGTTTCGGGCCTAGACCCTTCATCAGAAAAGAGGGATGGGGAGAGGATTCTGAAATAAATAGAGAGAGAGGGGGAGGTGGACCAAAGATGGATAGAGGAGAAGATACGTGGAGAGGAGAGTATGGGTGGGGAGGTAGGGAGGGAATAGGTCAGTCCAGGGAGGACGGACAGGTAAAGGGGGCGGGGGGGGGGCATTCCCCTTTTCTGATGAAGGGTCTAGGCCTGAAACGTCAGCTTTTGTGCTCCTAAGATGCTGCTTGGCCTGCTGTGTTCATCCAGCTCCATACTTTGTTATCGCGAAGTTTCCTCATCTCTATTTTAAATGGGCATCACCTTATTTTAAACTGTGACCACTAGTTAACATTGAAGAAGAGTCCTATTTGACTCTAACTGAAGAGTGGTAGAAACGTAACCTTTTTGAATTTTAATGAGAGTAGTGGGGTGAAGAGCAAAAGGAGGGGTCTGGGCTTGGGAGAGGTTAAATGACGAACCTGTCCTGGAACAAAAGGCAAAGGAAGTGGTAACAATTGTAAAGAAACAAAGCATTGCCATTTAATCTCTCTTATCCTCAATCCTTCCCTTTTGCTCATCCTCCCCTGCCCCGACTTCACCTGACAGAATTCATCATATTTCCATCTTCTTTCAGTTCTAAAGAAGAATTATTTTCAACCGTAAAATCCTGGCTCCTGTTTCAGTCCACAGATGTTGTCAAATCTGCAAAGCATTTTCAGGAATTTGTTTTTATTGCAGATTTCCAGCATCCACAGTATCTTGCTTTGATTCTACAAAGTATATTTGCCATCAAACATTGTAGGGAACATAACTAAGGCGCTGAATTATTTGCAATGACATACACTTCAATTATGAAATTTCTACGGTCAGAAAACAGCTGAGTATTAATTAAATAGGACTTTACTGTTTATGTTGATTGTAGCGTTGAGGCGAAGAAAGCCCAATACTATCATGTATTATCTTTCACTCTACCCTCCACTCTAGAGCAACATACTCAAGTAATACCTTCTTCTGAAAGTGAAAACAGTTCGCACACATTTAAATACAGCCCGATTTTAACCTATTAAAAACCTACCTAGTGAAACAGAGTTAAAGACGGATCTGGCATTTTCTTGACACATCTATGACTGTGAACTGGTTAACCTGGCAGATATTCCCTGCGCTGAGTCAAAAAGATCAGAGTGTAAAAGTTTACTGCTGTGGTAACTTTCACAGATATTAGACACCCTTGCGATAGGTGATTCACTGTGATATGCTCTCAGGTGAAACTTATGACTTCAGACATGCTGTGGTTGCAGTATCACTGACCTTCAATGCATCTGAGAGTTGGGGTACTCAGAATCCAGAGACCTCAAGTCAGTGAGCTACATTTGATGCATCCACACAAATTAAGCTTTCTCATCTGAATTGTGGACTGACAGTGAAACTCCCTCAGCAATTTCCACCCTCTATTTTGTTTCCTGCAGCTTCAAGTGTACAGTAATAGCAATTGGCGTAGGCTAAACAAAAGTAATGCTGCAACAGAATGCAATGCAGGGAGCACAATCTAATGTAACATGTACATCTGTTCACCAAAAAAATCCTGTAGGGAAATTGACCAAAAATCTTAAAATTTCAACTAATCGTGTGGCAATTTTATACATAGATGTTGTTATACTTAAACATGGATATATTTTTGACTACAGAAATCATGAGTAGGCATCTGAACAATTTTTTTCAAGATTTAAATGGATTCTAACTTCTGGACCCACTTCTGAAGCTATTTTCTGTTCACATTTTGAAACAAAGGGACTTTATTTTTATACATTAAATGATTTTCATGAGACAAATTTAAGTTGTTTGGCAAAGTTTCTGTCACAAAACAAAGTAAATCATTAACAAGGCAAAATCGCCATCATGTATAAGATGAAAATCTAGGCTCATGTTTCAAATGAAAGGTCAAATGAGGGTTCTATACCCAAAATGTTAGAATTCTCTGCTCTGTTGATGACAAAGCTGCCTTGTATTTTTAGATTTTATACTGGTAGATGGGGAGTCAATTTTATTTTAAAGCAATGCATTCCGTCCATTTTTTAACTTTGAAGACATGTCTAGCATGTAGCACAAGACAAGACACTTCTCCACCAATCAACTGTGGAAAGAACAGGACATGGCGTGGGTCAAAGTCCCAATGAAAAATAAAGAAACAGAAATTGCACATAGAGACAGCAGTTGAGGAAAATTGCTCAAGTTTACAGACTAAGGTGATCCTTTGAGAAGACAGCTGAGAACTTGCCTTGGGAACTTTTACAGCCAGAAAATCCATGCACCCAGATCTTACACTTTATGTCTCAAATACTTAAAAGGTCTGAACACAAGTTTCCCACCACTCTCTTCAACCAGAAACAACAACCAATGCAGGCAGACCAAAATCAGGAAAAAAAAAAAGAAATATCATCTGCCAAGTAAAAATTAAGCTCACGTACAAGATAACCCTCTATATTTAGCCAGAAACTCTAAATTCTTGCACTTACCACCTGCTCATCATTGAAGTTAAACTGATGCAAAGCTTGTTGATTAAATAATAGAATAATAGAATAACACACTATTCAGCTCCTTGTGCTTATACAACACATGCTGTTAAGCCTACCACACTACTGGTCACATGGCATTTCCACCAATCCTGATCTATATTAGAGCAATATAGTATCAAGGATGAAAAACAGATACACAGCCCTGTTCAAATTTAAAGTAACTGACTTTGTATAACAGACAAGTAATACAGAAGCTCGAGAATCCAGAATATCAACGAAGAAATTTAAGTATTAGAGGAAGCTATCCACAAGTTTGTACACGTGTTCAAGTGGAGTAAGCCTAGCATGAGGCTGCCATTAGACATCCAAAATACAGATCAATGAAAACTGTCAGAATAGTTTTGATTTCCTGAGTATCTATCCACATCTTCAGCCTGAAACAAGTTCTTTCATTCTTGCTGGAGTAAAATCCTGGAACTCCCTATATAACAGCACTGTGCATGACTGTATCCCTCCTCCAAGGACTACATGGTTGAAGACAATTCACCACTACCCATTCAAGGGCAATTAAGAATGACTAATTAATACTGCTCTAGTCAACACCCACATCCTCGAACAAATATTTTTAGAAAAAGCAAGATTTACAAATTTCAAAGACAGCTCAATATTTTCTATCAAGTTTATGAAGGGAGACAATTTTGTACCACATTAGAAGACCAAGATTTCACAGCATCTTCAGAAGAATGTGATGGTATGTTTATTGTATTTCAACAGCTTATAATGAAACATTGAGAAAGAAAATGGATGCAGATTGATCTCTATGGAGAACACTGCTGAAATTCCCATGAATTTTGATAGGCAAAACTGGGCAGAAAATGGTGTTGGTGAAGACAACTGGCCATGAAGAAAGAAAATTCACCATTGCATTGCTGTGTGTGTCAAACAGGATTAAGCCTAAGCTAATGGCGATATTCTCGTGAATACTCCTCTTGAAACAGCAATTCCCAGAAAGAATGTAAACAACTAAGTCCATAACAAAGAATAGATGGATGAAGGTGTGCTGAAATTGTAGCTGAAAGAAGTTTGATGTTTTCAAACGAGGTAGATTTTGTAAAGATAAAGATCTTCTCATCCGGGACATGTTCAAATCAAATCTTGTTGATGTTGTTGCTAAAGGTAGATCACAAAACAGTAATGTTGCAGTGATGCCTGTTGAGCTAACCAGCCTTAATCAACCATTGCATATCACTTGAAACAAGCCCTTCAAAAGGTTAACACAAGAAATCAGTAGAATGACTGAACGATTGGAGAAGATATTCAACACGGCAACACCATAATAGCAAGACATAAGGAGAAGCTGAAATTCAGCACCTCAAAATGTTACTCATGTAAAAGCTGATCACCTAATTTTTGGCTGAATATTTAATCATAGAAATTCAATTTTTCCATGCATAGTTATGTTAGTGGAACATTAAGTTTTACATGTGCCTCAATGTGGCCATTGATTTAAACTCTAGAATCAGCAACACAACCGGTATAGTTCGACAATTATCCATGAAACTGTGTTTTTCCAAAAACCTAATCTAAAATATTAATAATCAGAAATTATAAACAACTTCGCTGTTTTGTCTTCTTTTCTAGTCAAACATGATGATTCATGGGTCTGCATTAATGAGTTCTGGAGCTCCATTTAAGGATACTAAAAACCTTTTTGGAAACGTGGTTGATAACAGGGACTATTTTGACTAATCAGCAACATAATACAACACATTTCTGCTGTGTCAGTGATAACATTTATTCAAAACCATGTCTCAAAATTCACCATCAAAAGCATTTTTGAGATGGCAAGTCAATTAAATTCATATTGTTCATCATGTTTAACACATAAAAACTTACTTCATCACTGATTTTATATGGAGTTGACCCTTTTCCTCCAACAATACTGATCCCCAGACTTCCCATCGGACTGTGCACTGTAATATTGAGCTTCTAAAAAAGAACACAACCAGAACTAGCACTGTTTTTAATATTGATTTGACATTCAGCCCATCTACTGAAAGTGTGGTCACAGTTTCATGCAGAAAGCGAAAATCAGAGATTTTGCTCTCAACACTTGAAAGTTGGCATGTGAACATTCAGTAACAATAAGCCTAAAATCATACAGTCAGTGTTATAGATAACAAATACAGACGAAGGAGACTGACAGGAAAGAATGTTATCCTAATCATTAGTCATCATATGAACTAGGCACTGAAACGTTGTTACGCCACCCGTCCCCATCGCCGGCAATGCTAACATCTGTGTGAATCGAAAATTTTTACCTCTGGTGGCCTCATTAGACAACTTGACTAATCTGTCCCAAGGAAGGGGCACTGGACCCGAAAGGTTAGAACATAGAACAATACAGTGCAGAACAGGCCCTTCGGCCCTCGATGTTGCAGCGACCTGTGACCTAATCTAAGCCCCACCCCCTACACTATCCCATCACCATCCATATGCTTATCCAAGGGCTGTTTAAATGCCCCTCATGTGGCTGAGTTAACTACATTGGCAGGAAGGGTGTTCTACGCCCTTACCACTCTCTGAGTAAAGAACCTGCCTCTGACCTCTGTCTTAAATCTATCACCCCTCAATTTGTAGCTATGCCCCCTTGTACAAGCTGAAGTCATCATCCTCGGAAAAAGACTCTCACTGTCCACCCTATCTAATCCTCTGATCATCTTGTATGTCTCTATTAAATCCCCTCTTAGCCTGCTTCTCTCCAATGAGAACAACCCAAGTCCCTCAGCCTTTCTTCATAGGGCCTGCGCTCCAGACCAGGCAACATCCTGGTAAATCTCCTCTGTACCTTTTCCAATGCTTCCACATCCTTCCTGTAATAGGGTGACCAGAACTGCACGCAATATTCCAAATGAGGCCACACTAACATTTTGTACAGTTGCAGCAAGACAGTTAACTGTTTTCTCCTTCACAGATGCTTCCAGAATAGCTGAGCTTTTCCAGCAACTTTGTTTTTGACTAATCTGAATTCTTTTAATGTCCTAAAGTTGTTCTCCTTCATCAACTTGTCAAGTCTTTTTAAAAGCAATGTGGTATATCAAACCCTTCTTTACAACAACAATGTACCAGGGGCAGTTATTAATCCTGAAACTATACCCTGTTTGCACAGTCATCTTCGTTGGCTGTATATCTCATCAATCATATTTAATTCTACCCATTCAGCACAGATACAAATCTTGACATTTTACAATGGCAATTTTATGATTTTAAAAGAGGGTTGTAGAAAAGTATTCTCTTTGTCAGAAAGATATATAAACCTGTGAATTGTGATGGGCTTTGAATTCAAATCAGTAACTTTGAGTTACAATAACTACACACTTGATAGATGCTGTTTCCATTAAACAGGTTTGCTCAATTGATAATATTTTCACATATTTGAAACATTACACTGAATAAGTGAAACATTGTTTGCCGGAATAGTGCTTTACCATCACTGAACAAGCTCACCTGAAATCAGCATTTAACAGACTCAGAAAGGGAAGTATATAATATCTGCACTTCCCACTTCAGGAAACATTGTTTTGGATGACAGTAACAATGTTTTTCTCTCCCCCAAAATCTCTCAGCATGAACTGAAGTAACTATATTATATTGAATATTCGTGCTCTGCAGCAGTGGATTTATTTGGTCACTCTATTTGCCAGCTCCCAAAGCTCTTCCCAGTTATTCATATCATAGGGAATGATAATTTTTCTCCAAATTATTTCCAATGGTTAAGGTATCATCACTGGTGAGAATTCTGGCTGCAAGAGGTTAGGGATTTTCCAATGATGGGTTCAAGGTTCTCGTCATTTAGTAACCCATGGGAGGGCATTCATTACAGTACCAGCCTTGATGGTTCCAACAGTAATCACCAAATTCTACCCCACAAAAAATACCAGTCGCTCTGTGTAAAGTAACAAAGTATAATGCACGTAACATCCAGAATACTTTTTTTTAAACTACTGGTTAAACGACATAAAACTCAAATGTGTTTTACTTTATCTGTGGTTTCCGATTAGCAATGCAGATTTTCTGCTTGGTTAGCATATGATACAGATTATCACAGTGCAATATTTGAATGGAAAGGGAACAGGATGCAACTTCCACATCATGCATTCTCTCTCACACATTGAATAATATCCATGATGCATGTACGTATGTATGTGCATATGTAGGTCAGGCCCTCTGGAAATCCCCAACTCAAAGTCCTGATAGAATTTCTTGGATCTGTTACTCAGCCATAACGCAAATCCAGAGCACATGAGCAGGATGTGTCTGGAAACAGTCTTGAAAACCAGTATGCTTTCAAAGAAAATATATGGATAGTATTAATGAATTGCTGTGGTGTTGTTATCTTGTGAATACAGCACTAGATTCCACAAGATTAATAGTGGCTAGAACCATTTAGACTAAGTAAACTCTACAATGCAATTATTTTAAGTGTGGGACTTTTCCCCAGTTAATATTTCTTTCAGTTGGGGAGGAATACATTTTCTGAGCCGCTACGAAAAGATCAGCACCCAATTTAGTTCCAGACATGTTGCAGCCAAATAAATATCTCACGGGTCTAACGAATAAGGTATAATAAATTAAATTCAAACTCCAGCTTATCAGAACCCCAGTATGTTTCTTTGCAAAGTCACAACTCGGGAACTTCTCAAAGCATATATAGCACTCACATAGATAACTACATTATAGACATAAAGATCCAAAACAGCAAATGAGATAAATGAGTTAATTTCACTTCAAACAAAAACAGAAAATACCGGAGAAATTCAGGAGGTCTGGCAGCATCTGTCAACAGAAAACAGGAGAAGTTGATGTTTCAAGTCCACTAACCTTTTCAGAAATGGTCAGAACCATCACCAAATCCACCACTGCTACGCCCTGGGAGTTACTGTTGGCCAGAAACTGAACTGGACCAGCAATATAAATGCTATGGCTACAACAGCAGGTCAAAGGTTGGGAATTCTACTGTGAATAACTCCCCACCTGACTCCTCAAAAATCTATTCACTAAACATAAGTCAGGACTATGCTAGAATATTCTTCGGTGAAAGTGAAACTTTAGCAATAGTCAGGAAGCTCAACATGGTCCAGAACAAAGTAACCTGAGTGATTAGAATCCCTTCTAACATATTCAACATTCACTCTGTCCATACTAACACACAATGCAGCAGTGTGCATCATTCACAGCATATACTACTGCAACTCACATAGACTGCTTAGGCAGCAGCTTCCAGATTTGCAATCTCTACCACCTGGAAGGGACATGAGCACCAGATGATAGAAACACCACGTGCAAATTCCCTCTAAGTCACATATCATTCTAACTTGAAACTATAGTGCCACTCCTTCTTGCTAGGTCAAATTCCTGCAGCGCTCTCACTAACAACACTGTGAGCATACTTGCACAACACAGACTGTAGCAGTTCAAGCAGGCAGCTCATCACCACTTTCTGAATGGCAATTAGGGGTGGACAATAAATGCTGGCCTAACCAATGATGCATGCATCCCATGAATGAATAGTTGAAAAAAAAGCAGCTCAGACAAAGCAGCATTCCCTCAATAACGCACAAGGGTGCAGTCTTAGTCATGTGCTGAAGTCCTTAATGATGTTCCTGATTCATAGTGAGGGAAACTACTAACAAGGCACAGCTAATACTAACCACATATGTAGGTAAATTAATTCAAATATGAAATGATAGAAAAGACTTTGCTATTACCTTTGTCAAAGTCTCTTTGAATCCCGTGGATATTACAAGTGTCGGCTGGCAATTACTTCTCTCTGGACACTTAATTTTTCCACCAGTATTGTTTGCTAACTTACAGGCCTGTTGCTTGCCGGTGTCCAAGCTACCTGGTATCTTAAGTTGCCCTTGATTACCATGAAGAAAAGCTCTCGTGTGGCGATTCCGTTGAAAACCTTGTGTGTCAAACAGGCTGCCAGAAAATTTGGATACAGTTTCCTGAAGTTTTAGAAATGTGACAAACCAAAAATACAATTAGAAGATATTGAGAAAAGTTCCATTTGAAGAAAACAACTTTTCATTATATCATGACACTATCACAAGACTATTAATCCAGAGACCCCAAGTAATGTCCTGGAAGTGTGTTCAAATCCCAGCACAGCAGATGGTGGAATTTGAATTTAATAATAAACAGGAAATAAAAAACCATTACCGATTGTCAGGAGAAAAAAAAAGTCTGGTTCACTCATGCCCTTTAGGGAAGGAAACTGTCAACCTTACCTGGTATGGCCTCTATGTGACTGTATCTCACAACGACTTGACATCTCAAGTTTAGTCCCTACTGTATTATATGAAATGCAGCAGTCAATTTGTGAGCAGGAAGACTCCCCAAACTGCAATGTGATAATGAAGTAACAATCACTTTTAGGTTTGGTTGAAGATAAGCATTGGTCAGGAGAATTGGCTTGCTCTCTTTTCAGTGTAATCATGGGATCCCTACCTTCCACCCGAGAGAGCATATGGGACTCTGTTTAACATCCAAAAGGCAATTCTCTAGCTCTGCAGTACTCCCTCAGAATTACACTGCCAGCCTAGAACAGATACTCAAAACTCTGAAGTGAGACTTGAACTACAGCCGCCTGACAGAGATGAGAATGCAACCACTAAAGCAAAACTGGCAAAGTTATCTGCTGTTCACATATGTAGGCAATAGCTTAGTGGCACTATCACAAGACTATTAATCCAGGGACCCCAAGTAATGTCCTGGAGATGTGTTCAAATCCAGCCACAGCAGATGGTGGAATTTGAATTTAATAACAAACAGGAAATAAAAATCTAATGATGACCATGAAACCATTACCGATTGTCGGCGGGGGGGGAAAGAAAGGTCTGGTTCATTAATGCCCTTTAGGGAAGGAAACTGTCAACCTTACCTGGTATGACCTATATGTGACTGCACAGCTAAAGCAATGTGGTTGACTCTTAACTATCTTCTGGGCAATTAGGGATGGGCAACAAATACTGACCTAGCTAATGATGCCCATATCCCATGAACAAATAAAAAAAATTAGCAGTTACCTGATTAAAGTATTTGATTAAATCCAGATGTGTGCATCATAATAATGCACCACTAAGTTCATAATGAATTCATTCCATTAATGTTAGTTACTTTACTCTATTTGTCCTTGCCACAGATTGATGCTGCAGAGGATGCAACTATTGTCCATTCCATGTTATGCTGAGAATATGGTAGTGAGCCTCATGAAACAATGCAAGCCAAACGGTGATGCTACTTGTGTGTTAGCATTTACAAAGAAGCTCTGGGATGAAGGAACAATTATATACATGGCGGGGTCAAGATCATGTGTGTCATGGGAGGGGAACCTTGGACATGATGGACTTACCCACCACATTGTTACTTTTCCTATTTCGATAGTAGAGTTTACAATATGAACGTATACATGGTTCATCTGTTGATAACATCTAAACTCACGTTCAGATGAAGACTTTGGCCAATTCTTTGGATTTTAATTCACATAATTCCATTGTTCAGAGTAAGAATTTTTCGTATGTGATTAAATTTAAACATTGGATTAGGTACTTTCAGGAATTCACTGTGCTCTACTGTTGACTTTCTGACAAAATATTATTGTGCAGCACAGAAGACAGACACTTGAGCCATTGTGCCTTTGCTGGCTCTTTGAAAGAGCGAACCCTTTAGTCTCATTACCCCAGCTTTATCCTCAAGTCCCTGTAATTATTTTTCTCCATTGAAGAATTGGTTCAATTTTTTTTAAGTTATCAGTGAATCTCCCCAAATTGCCTTTTAGGTAGGACATGCCAGATCACAAGAATTAAAAGGTTTAAAAAAATTCTCAGTTCCCCATTTGTCCTTTTTCCACCTGTCTTATATCTACCTCATCTCATGACCAACAAGCTGGTCAGCAGGGACAGTTTCTTCTTATTTTCTTCCAGAAGAGCCCTCCATTAGTTTACAGAGAGATGTACAAAATTAACAAAATAATCCCAGTTTCTCCTGTCCCTCCCAATTATCGAATTCCCTGGTATTAACCTAATAAAAAACTTCTGTGCACCCTCTCTATAGCCTTAATATCCTTCCTGAAGATGTGTCACCCTGAATTGGATATAATTTGCCAACTGAAGCTGAACTAAAAAGATGCAATGGTATGATTTAATTTATTAAATTTTATACTCATGCTTCTACTTTTCAGACTAAGAATTCTGCATTATTTCTTTAAACTAATCAATTCATCCTAATCTCCTTCAAAGATTTGTTTGTGAAGTGCAGGTTTCTGTCCCTACAGCTTTATTAAAATTGTGACATTTAGTTTATAATCTGCATTATTTCTTTTTCACATGGATTAAATAAAATGCGTTATTTGTGATTTGCTGCTGTAGAAGAGCATCTTTTTATTTACATATCTTTAAAACTTTGGACTGCAAGGAGAAAGAACTTTTTTTTAAACAAAAGAACAGGGAATTACCAGGATGACTACATAATTTCACAGCAAGGAATACAATATGTGCTTTGAACTCTGTTTTTACAACTGGGGGAGTTCTTGCAAAGTGTAGACGATTAGGAGCTGAGGAGTTGTTTACAATATGAAGCTGACTGGTTCTCATAAACTGAGCAGGATGAAAACACATTGAATACAGGGCCAGAGACATGAAGGCAGAGGAAGATGCAGAAGGGTATGTTTAAATTGTCCCCAGTAGAAGCTGCCTGTTCTCTGTAGCAAAAACTCAGCACAAACTTGAAGAAGACCAGTTGCCTTTCCTACAGCAATTGCAGAGATCTGAGAGTACTGAATTGATAAATTTAAATCAACAGTGAATCAGTCACTATACTTCTTAAAAACCGGTGTAAGTTTCCAGCGAAAGATAACCGAACACCCAAAGGCCTGGCAAGCCGAAGTGGATTCATCTCGACATTGGTACCAGGAAACATCAACTGCCAAATGAACTGTCCAGGTTTTCTCTACGTTCATCAATGTGTGTGAGAGGACGTGGGGGAATCAGTTTTAGTTTACAGTATTATATGCTAATGGTTAATATCTGTTTATTTGTAGCTATTGTGCAATTACTTACAATAAACAATTCTAGTTTAGTACAGAAACCTTGCTCTGAAAAATCGGGTAAACTGGGGTACTGTGTAAATTTTTAAAAATCTTTAACATTTAGCACAACTCCAGGATAGCAAGACTCAGTTTACAGTGCAGTATCCCAGGGAGTCAAAATACCATTGTGTATCAGACTTATTTCAGTTTAATTGCTTTTAGCCCAGATGTTTCCAATTTAATGAATGCCATCAGATACCATTAAAGTGGAAAATGAAGCAACAGCAGATTGACTGGGCTTCCTAATGTAAATGGACAAATGCATCTGAATAAAGTGAACATGACACAGTTCAATTAGGGTCAATACAGTGTGGAGCTGGAGAAACACAGCACGTCAGGCAGCAGAGGAGCACGAAAGTCAACATTTCAGGTTTACACCCTTCATCAAGGCTCCTATATTTGATGACTCCAGCATCTGCCACTCTTGCTTTCTCATAGTTCCATTAGGGATTTTAAGCAAACCGCAGGATAACAGTAAACTACCATTGTAATAGAAAGCTTCAATAATCAACATTCATAAAAACAGATTAAATGCTAACAAATTCTAAAATATGCAACATAACTTTCAGGCAAATATTTTTCATGTTGGGGAGGTACAGCAATACAATGGTAAGGTAAATAGATGTGGTAACAAGCAGCTTTAACAATATTAGCATGGTCAAAGGTTACATGAAGTAAGAATTTTAAATGTCATTTTCAGATTTGTAATTGGGTGACTTGTGTTTCAGGCAAGCTAATCATTTGCCTGTATTTCAGTACAGCTTGTGAATTTTTCTTGACCCTGTAATTTATCATATCATATAAAACCCCATTTAATAATACTCAATAATTTTGTTACTGTGTATTTCTTACATCCTCAAACTGATCCTCCATTTCCTCCTCAGCCTCCTGTTCAGGACTGGTTTTACAATTGCTCCATCTGTCATGACCCCGAGATCTTTTTGACTCCTGTTCAAGGGAAAGGATTTGCCATTCGGATGGTGAAGCAGCCCAATATACACCACCTAAATCCCAGCCAGAAATAGCACAGTTTGTTGGTGACTTAGGTCGGCATCTCAAGGAACTCTACGGGCAGAAAAGAAAGATTGGAATCAAACATGATAGCTATGCATGCGGAGAAAAAGAAAATGAAAGTTCAATTTAAAGTTTCGCTTGTGGATCAGATATATCACATGGATTAAGTATTCAAATGTAAAGATTTCAATTTCCAAATCACATTCACTGACAATAATATATTGTTCTCATCACACAGTTCTCACCCAGTGAATTAGGCTATTTTCCCCTCACCATCACGACTAGCAACACAATAGCACTTTGTTCCAAATAATTGTTAAAAATTCCATTAAAATTATTCAACATTAAGTATTGTAGTGCTCAAGAACATGACATGACTTCCAATAGTAAAACAATTTAAGGAATTGCCTAATCAATATTTGATTCAGAACATTCCTCTTACTAAATGTTATAGTTTGGAACAAACCTTTCCCATGCTTTTTTTAGGATTAGCAATGCTTCCAATGTTTGGTATCACACATCAATCTGAAGCATTCCCACTTCAGATACAACATAACCAGATTTGTTTTTTTCTCCAATATATTCACTGATGGCATGTGGGCATTGCTGGCTGGCCAGCATTTATTGCCATCCTCTCGATGCCCTGAAGTGGTAGTGAGCTACCTTCTTGAAACGTGGCAAACCATTTGCTGTAGGCAGACCCTACAGTGCTGTTAAGGAGAGAGTTACAAAATAAAGTTCACATTATTGCAGCCAATAGTACAACCAATTTGGGGTCTTGTAGTGCTGTAGTAGTATTTCTAACTTTGGACTAGGAGGTCCACATTCAAATCCTACCTGTCCCAGAGGTGTGTCCTATGTGAGAACAGGTTGATTAAAAAATAAATGCACTCACAACCAAACAGGGGTAATGGTTTTCCCCTTTTTGTCCATTTCTTCTATTATTGTATTCAGTAGGCCGCCTTGTGATGTAGGCCCGAGCAAACGTGGCACTAGGTTCAGCGTCCCCAAACGTACTTCACAGAATGTGTCTCCAATCATCAATTTGTGCCACATTCAAACTGCTCATGTTAAATTTAAAATTTTATACTTTTTTCCCTCCAATTTTAATTTTCATTGAATTCTGGAAATAATTGTTTCATTTATTTGTGGCCTAACACTGATTTTGACAAGAAATCTATCCAGTTAAAAGTAGTTTAACGAAGATTCCATCATATTTAGGATTTTGTTTAGCATTTTCTTCATTACACAGAAAGGTTAGCATTAATATCCACATTTAAATAGGAGATTAAAGCCAAAGATTCACAAAAATTGTATGTTAAGCAGGGCTGAAACAAAAAAAAAGGTTAAAATGTTATTAAGTATTAAGACTGTTAAGAATATACAATTTGTTATTCTGTCCGTTTAATTGAAAAAACTCATTGTGTTGGATTCTAGCTGGTCTCTGGATGATGTGTCATTGATCCTGCCTTTTAGTGACCAACACAGAAAGATAAGATAGGAATAGAAATTGCCAGATTTGAAGTTGCTAGAGTACAATTTTACTATGTTGCAAAGGTTGCAATACAGGAAGGAAGTTGGAATTTATTTAAGCATTACTGGGGATATATGGCCTACCGGAATCATCACTGCACTGTTAACCCAGAGACCCAGATAATGTTCTAGGGACCCAGGTTCGAATCTCACCACAGTAGACAGTGGAATTTGAATTCAATAAATACCTGGAAATAGGAGTCTAAGGATGCCCATGAATCCATTGTCGATTGTTGGAAAAACCCATCTGGTTCACTAATGTCCTTTAGGGAAGAAAACTGCCATCCTTACCTGGTCTTGCCTACTTGTGACTCCAGACCCACAACATTTTCGTTAGCTCTTAACTGCCCTCTGGGCAATAAATACTGCCTAGCCAGCAACAGCCTCATCCCTTAAATTATTTTTAAAAAGTTCACTGATGTGGGAAGGGCAACACATACTTTATATTACAAAGATAGACAGCCTTGGCTCTGTGGTAGCATGCCAAGTCAGGAGTTTAGTCCCCACTTTAAGCACTTAACCTAAGGCTTTGGAGTCGATCTGTACCTTGGTTTCAGAGTGTTGAGGTTGGTTGGCTCGCCGAGCTGGTTTATTGTTTTGCTTCGTAACATCCTCAGTGCAGTCTCTGATGAAGCGTTGGTGTGTTTTCCAGCCTGGTTTTAAAACTCTGGGGCCAGTTGAGATGGATGTCCTCACTTCCAGTTTTCCTTGGTAGTGGAACGTATATGGGGTCGAGTTCAATGTGTTTATTAATAGCATGCTTCGTGGAGTGCCTTTCTTCCAGGAATTCTCATGCTTGTCTCTGCCGAGACTGTCCCAGGATCTTGGTGTTGTCCCAGTTGAAGTCGTCGTTCTCCTTGATCATGTGGATTGAGATTTGAGTATTGATCGTGTCATTGTGTAGCCAGTTGGTGTTCATGTTCTCTTTTTGTTAATTTCCTTCCTGTTTGTCCAATGTAGTGCTCCTCGCAGTCTCTGCAGGGGACTTTGTAGATGACCCTGGTCCTGTCCATGGCGAGGAGTGGGTCTTTAGTTTGGGTGAGCAGTTGTCGTAGGGTTGATACGGGCTTGTGTGCCATTCTGATGCCCAGAGGTCGTAGGAATCTTATGATGAGTTCTAACATGCTCCTGATGTCGGGTAGTGTCATGAGTGTGTCGGGGCATGTAGAATATTTCTGATGCTGCTCTCGTAGGCATCTCCTGACCCAGTTCTTTGGATATCCATTATCCGTGAACACTTGGAAGAAGTATTCTTCTTCGTCTTGGTGTAATTCTGTGTTGCTGCAGTGTGTTGTTGCCCTTTTAAATAGTATTCGTAAAAGGGCAACAATACAATACAATTGTAACTAATTGAAAAAAAAATTGCTTAAATTTGCTGTGAAGTGATTTGGAATGTCCCCCGATTCTGAAAAGGTCCTTTTCTCTATTTTCCATGAGTCATGGGTGTCACCAGCAAGGCTGACATTAGCTGCCCACCCCTAATTGCTCTTGAACTGAGTGGTTGGCCTGGCCATTTAAGAGGGCAGTTAGGTTAATTATACTTCTGTGGGTCAGGAGTCATGCGGTGCATACAGAATAAGGGCAACAGATTTTCTTCCCTGATGGGTTTTTACAACAATGACAGTTGACATAGTCACCATTCCTATGACTAGGTTACATTTCAAATGTATTTATCAAATTTAAATTTCACCAGCTGTCATGATGGAATTTGAGTTGATGTCTCCAGGCCTCTGAGTTACCCATCCAGTGACATTATCACCACGCCCATCATCTCCTACAAATTCTTCCATAGGAATACATTCTTTTCTTCTAGATGTTTGAATTAAACAAGAACAATCATAACTGTTACTTTGCATGATTACTAACAGACTGAGAAATAATCTTATTAAATGCAAAAACAGGTCTTCAACTGAAAGATCACAAGCAAAGAAGAATCTTTGTACTATTAATGATATAATACCACGGAGGCCAGTGGTACTACACTACATTGGACAAACTGGCAGGAAGCTAGCCACCAGGATACATGAACATCAACTAGCCACAAAACGACATGACCCACTATCACTCGTATCCTTACATACAGATAAGGAAGGACACCACTTTGATTGGGACAACACATCCATCCTAGGACAAGCCAAATAGAGACATGCACGAGAATTCCTAGAAGCATGGCATTCCAACCGGAACTCCATCAACAAACACATTGATTTGGAGCCAATCTACCATCCCCTGAGAAAAAGAACAGGAAATGACATCACCAACCCAAGGAAACCTAACCAGATAAATAGAAAGCGGGACATAACACCAGTGCTTCGTCGGAGGCTCACTGACGATGTTACCTAGAATGGTGACGAAACATCTGAAAACTAACCTTCCAGCTCAGCGAGCAAACTCACATCCAGAACCTCAACCTGAGCTACAAATCTTTTCAAAACTCGCTAGGGTCTCAGCATCTTATTAAGGAGTAAGCCACAGTTACATGCCTCTGCCAGATGTCTGAACCTAGTCACAAATTCCAATATGGATTCCCCTGTTCTCAAATTACCAAGTAAAAACAATGTCAGCACAGAAGAGGACTTGAGATTGTAATGTTCCTTAACCAAATCCATCAACTCTTGAAAAGTGTCAGAATCTGGTGCCTCAGGGAAAGTAAGGCTCCTAATAACCTAGAAAGCTGCGGGCCCACAAGCTGTCAGGAGAATTACTCATTGGTCCTCATCAGCCCCAATGTCATTTGTCTGGAAAAATATACCACACTACATAGCAATTATTTCCACATGTTGGGCCCAATCTTCCATGGCAGGATCAAACAAGTCTAGCTTCCCAGATAACAGCATGGTGCTAGAAATACTTATTCCTAACTAAAAGATGACTGTTGTAAATGAATTTATTCTTAAGCATGCTTTACTTTCATCATTGCTGAAATAACTCCCCATGTTACATGTTGAAAGTCATGACACTGTTCCAGCTCCCTCAGAGCCAGGTCTTGGAGGTTCGGACGTCTGACACTCCTATTTATAGCTGTCAGCCAGGGCTCCTGATGGGGGCTACTCATCTGGTCCAATCAGGCAACTCATTCTATGGAGGTCCACCTAGGTGACCTCGTTCCAGTCACTATAATTAACATTAACTCAGTTTCTCTTTCCACAGATGCTGCCCGATCTGCTGGGGATTTTGCACTTGTTTGTGAAAGATCAGTGATACACTGACATGAAACATGATATCTAATAGATGGATGACATTATTATAACAACAAATAGAGGAGTTTGAGACAATTATGCTATGTAACAGATGTGGAATCTAACTATGGATATGGCTGAGACAACAAAGAAACTTTAGAATGTTCTATTAGTCCAGTCACAACAAATGAGAGTTAATAGTTTATGACGCTGCCACACTAATGTTATTTATCCCTTTTGCTCAAGCAAGAGTGCACTGGTTTTCAAGTGGTAGCAATTTTGATTAAATATTCATGTTAATGAAATTGTTTCAAAACATAGCAGTCAATTTGTGCACAGCAAGCTCCCACAAACAGCAATTAATAAAATGACCAAATAACTTGCTTTACCAATTATATTTGAGGTACCAACATTGATCAGGACAATGGAGAAAAATTCTCCTGTTCATCTTTGAAATAGGACCTCGGGTTTTGGTTTTTTGGGGGGAAAGTGTTTGTATACGTGTGTGCATGTGGCGACAAGGCTGTTTAACATCCTGTCGAAAAGAAAGCATATTCAATACTACAGCATTGCCTGGTATTGCACTGATGTGTCTGCCTAGATTTCCAAATAACATGTTGAAGTCTTGACGGAAATGAAACAGTGATCTCTGAGACACGGCTGCTACATTGATTGCACTGCATCTGAGAGTTTCAGATCTGCTTTCATGATCAAGTCATGGTGAACATATCAAAACGGAAATCTGCAAGCTAGTTCTCTATTATCACATGTTCACGACCAATGATCAATCAAAATTTGTAATATCCAGGACATAATATAAGGTGGTATGCAGTGTGTGTTGGGCGGGAGCAAGATATGGTAGGTTATGACAGCCTGTACGTGGGGCTACACTAATCCTTAACATTGGATTAAAAATTATAGTTTTATTGAACCTAAAACACACTCCTCCTCCAGGGCATGTGGGACCAAAACCTTGTCCTCTGTCCCAGATCTGGTAGCCCATCACAGAAGCTGACTAAGTTATGATGGTTTCCACTCCAGAGAACATTCCTAACAGTTTTTGCCTGAATACCATGGTTAGAAAATGTTCTGAGATTTCTTTCCTTTAGTCAACCTCATTATTAATTAAAGGGTTTTTCTCAAAGTAAAGCAAGTCATAGTTTCACATAATTCAACCTCATAAAACATTTATTTGCAAGGACAATTCAGGAGGGTTTTTTGACACAGTATGTAAGTAGTCCAACCAGGGAAGGGGTTATTGCGGACCTGGTTTTGGAAAATGACCCTGGTAAGGTGAGGGAAGTTTCAGTGGGGGAGTACTTCGAGAGTAGTGACCATAATACTGGGAGTTTTAAGATACTCATGTATTAGGGACACAGCAGTCCTCACGTAAATTAGGGGAAGGCAAATTATAATAATATTAGGCAGGAACTGGAGAATTTTGATTGGAGGCTGTTTGAGGGTAAATCCACATTGGACATGTGGAAGTATTTCAAATGGCAGCTGATAAGAGTTAAGCTACAGCACATTCCTGCAAGAATGAAAGATAGGTTTGGAAAGCTACGTGAACCTCGGATGACCAGGCATGTTATGAACTTAATCAAAAAGGGAAAGGAAGCATAGCTAAGGTCTAGGAGCTGCGAAGTCCTTGAAGTATGTAAGAAAAGTAAGAAAGAACTTAAACAAGGAATTAGAATGGCCAAAAAGGGTCATGAAAAGTCATTAATGAACAGAATCAAGGAGAACCCCAAGGCATTATATATATATTAGAATGGTGGAGTATGATCTCAGAGAAGGGAGTGCTGAGTTTCTAAGCCAAGTTGCAATTAAAAAGGAAGAGGTGTTGTGCATCTTTAAAAGTATTAAGATACATAAATCCCTGGGTCCTGATGGGATCTATTGGACAACATTGAGGAAAGCAAGAGAACAAATTGCTGGAGTGTTGACAGACATCTTTGCATCTTCTTTGATCACAGGTGAGGTCCCAGAGGACTAAAGAATAGCCAATGTTGTCCCATTACTTAATAATGGTAGCAGGGATAATCCAGCAAATTACTGGTCTGTGAGCCTCAGGGAAATTATTGGAAAAGATTCGCAGGAAAAAAAATCTATACGCATCTAGAGCCAAATTGACTTATTAGTGATAGACAGCTTGGTTTTGTGTGGGGGAGGTATTGCCTCACCAACTTGATCGATGATTGATGAGGGAAAAGCAGTTGACATTGTCTACATGGGCTTCAAGACAGCCTTGGGCAAGGTTCCTCATGGCAGATTGGTGCAAAAGATGAAGTCATGAGGTGTCAGGGTGACCTGGAAAGATGGATACAGAACTGGCTTAGTCAGAGGAGAAAGAGGGTAGCGGTAGAAGGATGGTTTTTGGAATTCAGGGTTGTGACTTGTGGTGTTCCAGAGATCAGTGCCGGGGCCTCTGCTGTTCGTGGTTGAGATAAATAATTTGTACCTGGTCTAATTACTATGTTTGCAGATAGTGAGAAAGATTGTCAGAGGACACAGTGGACTATAGATTAGTTGGCAGCATGAACAGAAAAATGGCAGATGGAATTTAATCCAAATATGAGATGATACATTTGGGAAAGTGTAGTACAGTTCGAAATTATACAGGGAATGGCAGAACCCTTAGGAGCATTGATTTGCAGAGGGAATTGGGTTTGCAGGTCCACTGATCACTGAAGGTGGCAGCACAGGTAGGCAAGATATTAAAAATAACAGACCTATGACATGCTTGCCTCCATTGGAAGGGGCACTGAGTATAAGAATGCAAAAGTTATGCTGCAACTTTATAGAACTTCGTTAGGCCACACTTGGAATATCGCACATAGTTATAGTTCTGGTTGTCACAATACCAGAAGGATGCCGATGTTTTGGAGAGGGCACAGGAAAGGTTTATCAGGAATGTTGTCTGGTATGGGGGATTTTAACTATGAACAAAAGTTGGACAGACTGGGTTTGTTTTCAATGGAATGCAAGAGGTCAAAGATTGACCTGTTAGAGGTTCATAAGATTGTGAATGGCGTGGATAGAGTGGAAAGTATCAGACTTTTTCCCAGGGTGGAGGGGTCAATTACTAGGGGAAACAGGTTCAAGGTTTGGCAATGGGATGGAGTTTAAAACAGATATGAGAGGTAAATGTTTCACACAAAGGGCAGTGTGTGCCTGGAACACACTGCCAGAGGTGGTGGAGGAAGCGGACAGAATAGCAACATTCAAGTAGTACCTCGACAATTACATGAATAGGAAGGAACAGGTGGATAGGGATCCTGTAAGTAAAGACAGTTTTACTGTGGAAGGGCAAAATGTGCAGGCTTGGAGGGTTGAAGAGCCTGTTCCTGTGCTGTTTTTTTTTGTTGTTTAGATTTCAGATTTACATTCCACTTTGGTTTTACTCAAAAGAAACTGGAGAAATAATAGTAAAAGGAATGACACCCAAGGAAAGTAAAAATTAATAATGTTTTCAAAGACCATCAATAGAGTCTGACTTTTTACAAAACAAAATATGTTTGCTGGCAAAGTTCGAACACACTAAATTAAACTTTAAACAATTGATAATGAAACATGGAATGTAACAGAAAATAAATTCAAAGTTCACAAACATCTTTAGATTTTCACTACATTCATTCTCTGATTTTCACTGACACATACTGATAAATACAAACTCATATTGCAAGACTTCCCTTCTACAAGGGTTGTAGCGAACAAAAATGAGATAGGTTCAAGAGTTGGTAGAAACTACAGATGCTGGAGAATCTGAGATAACAAGGTGTAGAGCTGGAGGAACACAGCAAGCCAAGCAGCATCAGAGGAGCAGAAGGCTGACGTTTCGGCCCTAGACCCTTCTTCAGAAATGGGGAAGGGGAAGGGGGTTCTGAAATAAATTGGGAGAACATCTTCTATCCGCCTCCCCCTCTCTCCCTATTTATTTCAGAACCCCCTTCCCCTCCCCCATTTCTGAAGAAGGGTCTAGGGCCGAAACGTCAGCCTTCTGCTCCTCGGCCTGCTGTGTTCATCCAGCTTCACACCTTGTTATGAGACAAGTTCAAATCTACTTTCTAAAAAGCTTTCAAACACAAATGAAGGTACTCAGCAACATAAAATGACTATTTTGACTAATTTTATCCTTTTTTGTTTTTACTAATAGCTTAATTTAAGCTTGAAATAGTCAGCATACAGGACCGACCCTCAATGGAATTCCAGCTGAGGTATTCAAAGCCCATGAACTTTGCTCACATTCGGATTCCATGCTCTTATCCTATGGATTTGGAAGCAAAAGGAATCCTCTTTCCCCTCACTACCTCTCCTTCAGAAATGTAACAGTTGCAACCATCTTCAAATAGAGAAATGAGTCATGCCCTTGAAACTATCAAGGTAATTCCCTCTAGTCCATAGCAGAGAGCATTCTGACATATAATCTCCTGAATTGACTATTTCCTGTGGCTGAGGAAATTCTTTAGGCCTAGACTTTAGACCTGCTGAGGAATTTCCAACATGATATTTGTTGCTAGATAAATCATTCCTTGTACAAGATTAATGTTGAGAATATCATAAGAAGTCTTCAATGTATTCATTGACCTAAGCTAAACACTGAACTCAGTAAATTGCAAGGCTCTGTGGAGATTTGAATGTTCAAGAAATTCCATTATAATCTTACTACTGCTTCATGATAACATAACTGCAACTTTTTGGAGTGTGAGATCTGAAACAGATGCCTGCAAACTGGGGTCAAAACAGGCTGTGTGATAGCCCCAATGTTATATACAGTCTACCTTTCAGTAGCTATTCACTTGATCAAGATCAACTATCCTCTGGCATCCACATTAATGATCACCTAGAGTCTTCAGACAGAGTGATAGTGTCCCTTTGGGTTGGAAGGTCCAGTTTCTAGTACCACCTGCTCTAGAGTGTCATGCATATCTAAAAAAAAATTACTTCCAAAAACTTTTGGAGATCTTGGAGCAGAGTGATAACGACCCTCTCTCTCTGCCGGAGGAGTGAGTTCAAGGTCACCTACGTTGGATGGGGAATGTGTCATAACATAACATTATACAGTCACACAGCATGGAAACAGACCCTTCAGTCCAATCAGTCCATGTCAAACATCATCCCCAACTAAACTAGCCCCACCTGCTTGCTCTTGGCCCATTTCCTTCCAAACCCTTCCTATTCATATCTATATGTCTTAAAAATGTTGTACCTGTGCCCACAACCACCATTTCCTCAGGAAGTTCATTCCAGATGTGAGCCACCGTCTACAAAACTAAATTGTCCCACACATTCAAACAAGCTAATTAAAAATAACTGAATATAGAGACAGAGTTACAGCAAAGAAACAGACCCTTTGGTTCAATTCATTCATGTTAACCAATATCCTAAATTAATCTAGACCCATTTGCCAACATTTGGCCCATATCCCTCTAAACACTTCCTATTTACATACCCATCCAGATGCCCTTTAAATGTTGTAATTTTACCAGTCTCCACCAATTCTACCAGCAGTTCATTACATACATGCACCATCCCCTGTGCGAAAATGCTGCCCCTTAGGTCACTTTTAAATCTTTACCCTTTCACCTTAAACTTATGCCTCCAATTTTGGACTCCCCTACCCTGGGGAAGAGACCTTGGACTATTCACCCTATCCATTTCCCTCATGATTTTTCAAATCTCGATAAGGTCACCAAGCCTCCGAAGCTCCAGTAAATACAGCTCCAGCATATTCAAGCTCTCCTTATAGCTCAAACCCTCCAACGCTGGCAACATCCTTATAAATCTTTTCTAAAGCCTTAATATGGAAAACTGTTTAACTTCTGTTTCCTTTATGCCAGACTAAATTGGTCACTGTGCACGATCTTGAGTGTGTGGATGACTACAGTATCATTGTTCACTCTGAACCAGATTTATAAGTACTTCTGATCTCTTCAGTTCTGCAAGTTGACTGTTGTCAATTCAAAACTATCAACCCACGTACAGAAGAGTTGATTTGACTGACCATATGAGAGAGAGAGTCTGGAATATGTTGGGGACTTGCTACTCCTTGGCAGCCACCTCTCCCAAAAGGCCACTGTTGATGAGGAAATCCAGCACAGAATCAGCTACACTATCTCAGCGTTCCAGAAATAACTACTAGTGTTTGACAACAAAAACTTGTGCAAGTCAACTAAAGTTCTACGGTACAAAACAGATATGCCAACATGCTTACGCTGCAGAGAAACCCGAGCTGTGTAAGCTGAGATACAAAAAAACCGTTGGAGAAATTCCATCAGCAGTGCTTCCAGTGCATCACCTGGATTAAACAACAGGACAATTGAACAAATATATGTATTCTTTTTGAAGCCAATCCCACAAGTATTTGGACAAAACTACTGTACAACCAACTTTGCTGGATTAAATACTTGTACCAAGATGCCGAAAACAATTTTCCCTGCCAGGTCCTGTTTTCTCAACTCCCAATGGTCAACATTCCAGAGGTCAAAGAAAAATGCTACAAAGCTACTCAAAAGTTTTCCTTCGAGTGTGGTCATGTTGAAATTGATAACAGAGGTGCTCACTACCAATCCTCCAAAAGATGGCAACTTGCCCATTAAGCTACTTCAGACTTTAAGTTAAAATTTTTCGTGATGAGGCAGAGGGTCATGGAGAAGGAAAGAAAACAAAGTAAATCCTGCAATACAGATCTCACTCCAACGTGGGACATCGTGCCCTTGTGCCTAAATATCTATGGGTCAAGAATCAAGAATGGGCACCACCCTCAAATCAGTGAATTATCAATGATGATGAGTCAGTGTGTAGAATGAGAAGTGGCATTTTGAACTATTTTGAACAAATGCCAACTTTCATTCTGCTCTCAGAATTTGTGCATTATTTGGGACTGACCATTTTGATAAAAAGTCTCTGGCAATTCTTGAGCTTTAAAATTGAATACTCACTACTTTATTGTTCTTGATTGATCACTTTAACTAATCAATAAAGGATGATTTCAGAGTATGTGGGAAATCTATGCAAACTAATTTTTTTGGTATATCGTGAAATGGCCTGACTGGATACATTTCCTGCTGTGCACCATTTGTTGAAAAGTCTACTTATATTGTATTACACTAGGTCAAGCAAATATTTGATATAATTTCAGAAGTTGCTGGAGAAACTCAGCAGGTCTGGCAGCATCTTTGGAGAGAAAGCAGAGTTATTGTTCAGATCCAATGACCCTTCTTCAGAACATCATCCACTGCTGAGACAACTGCAAGGCTTGCCTGTTCTGAAGGCTAACTGGACCCAAAATGTTAACTTGGCTTTCTCTACATGGAGGCTGCCAGACCTCCAAGTTTCTTTAACAATTTCGGTTTTTGTCTCAGATTTCCATCATCTGCAATTCTTTATTCTTCTTAAATTTATTTTAATGGGACCTTAACTGTAAAAATAATATCTCATGTTAAATGTAGAGATTAAAAATAAGTAGAAAAAAGGGCAAAGATGGGTATGAGAAAATGAACAGTCCTTGCAGTCCTTGGAACAGGTCATCCTTCTATAAAACTTGGAACACCAAGTGACTGGCACAATGAAACAATACACAAACTGAATTTCTACCTGCAAAAATATGGTGGGCCATAATATTATATAATATAAAAGGAATTATTTTCTCTTTTCCAAGGTTTTTGGCAGCACCTACATTATTAGTTCTTTCAGCACTTAACCAATTATTTTCACAGATCAGTGTGTGTGTAGTATGTGTTATACATATGGGTTATGCTTTCAAAGTCATCTCAAAAGATTAAAGACTTCATACCAATTATATCCTGTTAAATTATAAGTCACGTTAACTACTCCTTGTATTAACAGAGCAGCAACTTTGGCAAAAAATGGCAGAAAAGACTTGTGGATGTTCAAAAAAGTTAAAGGAACCCAGTCAGCATATAACATCTCATGACATGACAGAGGAGCAGTGTATGTGGAAGCTGTTCTTTAGCAAACAGGCAATGACTTAATTGTATCTCTTGCAAAAGCAACTGAGGCCAAACATCAGGAGACAAAGCACTGCCTGTTACTTAATGAGTAAGAAAGTAAGCAACAGTCATAACATGTTAGTGTTAACTATCAGTTTGCTTTAAATATAACCTCTCCACAAAATAAATATGATTTGTTATGCATCTAATCAAGACTGATCAGGAGGACAGAACCTGAGATTTTCTGTACTGTTAAGATTCCACAGGTCTTATTGACTGTTATGCATTCTCCTATCACAAACCAGCTCTATTTGTAAGTACAAGATATTCAACTCCCTGAATATTCAACAAGTCTACAAGCATACAGCAAATAACACAGGTCCCTATCCGGGTTTCAGACAACAGATATAACGCCAGTCTTGAAACCCACCCTTCCTTTAACACAGACCAGATCTTGAACACACATCTCTCCACACCACTATCATGACACCCATCAAAAAAATGTCAAATATAAATACAATTACAGCAACACTCAAAGACAGCCACCACCAAAGAAATCATTCTCAGTGACTGGTCAACCCAGAACAAAACAGCTCCAAGCAAATCTCCAGATTTTAGTGGATTTGAGATTTGTGGCTTGTTCTGCAACTCCGCCATCTAAAGTAGCAAAGCTTTGCAATTGCTACAGTAATGGATGAGGAAACAGAGGATGGTGAGGAAGACAATGTGCTACTAGCTGTCAGAACTCTAAATCTGTCAATAAATCAGTGAAAAGGAATTCTCTTCAGCAAACCATTCAACCAGGTTTTCCACCACTGATCCATACTTGCCCAGTATTATTAACTTGCAAGTGTTCCTCGTACTAATATGCAAATGAAGACCAATACTCAAAAAATCCTCTTGTATATTACAGAATTTTTTTTGACATTAAACGGCATTAAACTAAAAATCACCCTTGGAGAATCATTTAGCAGCATGGAAATAGGCCAAGCATACCGAGATGGATCCCCTATAGCAAGGTAAATGGCTCCTGATCATGGGTCAACGGCACTGGAGATGGCTCATCCAGTGGCTCGGACCATTAAGAACACAGCTATATTCAACAATATTCAATAATCTACCTACACTTCCACCTTTTCCAGACATTTGTGGGCGCTTGTAGATTTTCATTATTATGCTGGGTTCCTCAGAAACTGAGGTCCTCTCAATTCCTCGAAAGTTGCTTTCCCTCTATCCTTCAGATCTGTTGCTCCTGAACTCTCACACAAACTGTGTGCCACCATACAGACAGGAGGAAAGAACGAAATCTAGGGTAAATCAATGATTCAAAAGTATTATAAAAACAATGTAAATTTGGGCCAGGTTAGCATGACCTATCTGGAAAATAAAACAATCAATAATTTTGTCCAGCAGCTTAATCAAGAACTAAGAAAACATGCTTATCAAGTAGTGCTTGGTCACGTCCAGTAATCAGTTGTCCTGGAGCTTATTACCACATCCAGAAGAAACACGAAAGGAGCAGGATGGGGTGTTTTGGGCCCGGGGTGGGGGTGTGTGGTGGTGGTGGTTGGGGGAGTGCGGGGGTTGGTGGGTAGAGAGAGAAGGTTTGGAGAAGAGATGCCTGGCCAAAGTCAGTGCAGTGGCTGTTTAATAATCTTTCACTCTTTGTAGACAACCTATTTGTAAGCTTGAGGTGGGTGGAGGTGACAGGTGAGAGGAAGAACAGGTTAGGGAGGCGGAGACGAACTGGGCGGGTTTTGGGATGCAGTGTGGGAAGGGGAGATTTTGAAGCTTGTGATGTCCACATTGATACCATTGGGCTGCAGGGTTTCCAAGCAGAATATGAGTTGCTGTTCCTGCAACCTTCGGGTGGCATCATTGTGGCACTGCAGGAGGCCCAGGGTGGACAGATCATCTGAGGAATGGGAGGAGGAGTTAAAATGGTTTGCGACTGGGAGGTGTAGTTGTTCCCTAGGTTACACCCACATCACAGTCTTCTTCAGAGCACAAGGGTCATGGACTGTATGCACAGTGCCTTCAATGCTCTCCACCAGTCTGTCATCTCCATCGATTGCAATCACAAGTGCATCATGAATGGTATACAGCAACAGCCCTCTATAATCTGTATGTTCCAACCAGGCCGTCAGTTCAAGGTGGACTGCTGAGCATGGATGTTAATCCCCATCAAAAATCCAGACATAGCTGCAAAGGTAGCCTAGGATATAAACCATATTAACACCAATTCTCATTCAACCATATTGCCACTGTCCGATTTATACTGTCTAACAATGACCTGATTTTTTAAATTCTCCTCTTTTCAAATCCCCCTCCATGCTTGCTCCCTGTAATGCTCTCCAACGCTATAGGTTCTAGGATCTCTGCACTCCCCTGAATGTGGCCTCGTGCACATCCTGATTTTAATCACATTCATGGGGCTAAGTCTATGCTCTAAGCTCAAACTCCCCCTCTAAATCCCCCCAACCCTCCTTCCTCCTTTACAATGTGATGCATCACTACATTAAATACTGCCAAATAACTGCCATGTGATTATCGTTGTATAAAAGGCTGGAAGGCTCAATATGGAGTGCTTCTAGCATCACCCACTCAGATATCATACAAATTTGATGGGAAGAGAGATTAGGATCTTGAGGAAGAAAGATTTAAATGTTAGATCTACCTTTTAAATCTTCCTATTGTCCCTATTAGAATGGCTATCTTATTAGTGTAACTTGTAAACAGCTGCTTTCAAGCAATAAACTATATCCTGTTTAAAATGAGACAGTCTTCTCTTTAGTTGATCAAAAAGGATTGCAACCAAGTTCCCTGCAAAGGGCTAATATGAAATCTAAGTTGACACTTTTTCTGCTTTTTCACAGGATGTGCGCCCCAGTGGCCATGTCAGCAGTTGTATTGTCCCTAAATGCCCTTGAGAAAAGTAGTGGTGAGCTGCCTTCTTGAACTGCAGCAGTCAATGAAGTGTTTGTACACTCCACAGTGCTATTAAGGAAGGAGTTCCAGGTTTATGACCCAGGTAACAGTGAGGAATAGGGACAGTTCCAAATAAAAATGGCATGCGATGCAAGAAGTAACTTGCAGGTGATGATGCTCCCATGCACCTGCTGCTGTTGCCCTCAGCACTAGAGATCATAGATTTCATAGGTGCATACATCACCAAACAAAATTACACACCGCCCCCAACCCTCATCCCCCAACACTCCTGTAGAGCTGAGCATGAAGGCATCTCTTCCAGCCTCTACCTGACAGGCACCAGTGCATGCTAAGATGATATTGTGATAGAGTTTTCACTTAGTGCCAGCAAGACACAGACATTTTAAACATCTGAAATTAGAGGGGACGAGAATTTCTGCAAAGAGAGAGCAGAGAAATGAGAAACAGCAGTAGTTTGTTACACAGCATGTGTAGGGAAAGATTGAAGCAGAAAAATACCATATTTGTTATTTAAAGTCTACTACACACACAACATATGCCTAAAAGTTTTTTTTAAAAAACTTATTCCAGATAACCGGCTCTCAATTTCATTCACAATTGTGTAACATTTGTATTAACAGATTTCCCTTCGCCCTGGAAATCACTGGACGACAAATTCTGTGTTTTTATTCGGGACTGTTTCCAAGAACACTTGCCATAATATTGTAAGATCTCAGATGACAGTAAGATATTGGACAAGCACAGGAAGCGTATAAACTGAGGGAAAGTAGAGGATTTTGATGTAGAAAAATAATTAACCATCACACATTAGAAAAGGAAGCTTGCACACAAGAAGGGAACAAGCAAAGTCAAAGCATTTGGAGCAATTATGTCCAATAACAGCATAACAATAAAATGAGAGCAATCAGTAATTTGGTTGCACCTTAAATCGCTGTAGGTATAAAAATACAAATTACTTTCACCTTGTACAGGTCACTAAGAAAGTGACGTTTGGAATGTACAAATTTGGATATCTTGAGTCATAACAACACTTGCACAAAAGAGAAAGAGAGAGAGGGAGAGATGGACAAGACAGGGAGGGGCAAGTGGAAGGGAAGGGGAGGGAATTAGAAGCAGCTTTATTGTTACTATCTCTCAAGAGTACAGTAAAACATTGAAGGAAAGGGAAAGAGAAAAGAGAAGAGAAAAAGACCCTGATAGTTTGAAATTCTAAGAAAAGCTCAAATGATGATGAGCATGAATAACATTTTTAAATACCTCAGGCAATTGGAAAACATATATTCACAGGCAGGCATTAAAATATATAGCTCATCTATTACATTGAAAATGGACAGTGATAATGCACTAGACAACGAGAATAAATAGGCTTGTAGGATGCAATGATGATGATATTCAAATCTGTCAAGATAAAAAGCAACACTGTCCATGAGAAATACATATGGATCAGAGTAATTTAAGGTGTTGCTTAGCATTTTTAAAGACAGGTTAGAAAGAATGGCATTTTCTGATTGACATTCAACTTAATATTCTCGTAGGGTGCATTGATTCATATCATTTCTGTTCAGACAGTTCTCAACACATACTTAAAACTGAACGTATTTGAATGTGAATATGTCAGCCATTAATCAATGGTAACAATCTTGTTTACAATCCAAATTTGTGGGTTCAAGCCCAGTCATGGAGAATTTAAACACATAACCAACAATGACTTCAAATACGTCACTTGTGTACATCATGTCCTGGTCATTATTTTTTATCATCCAACAAACAGGACCAAAACAAACTAAATGATAATTATCATTTAAGATTGAGATGAGTGGAAAATATTCTCTGAAGAGTTGCAAGCTTTTAGAATTCACTGAGGCAAAATGCAGTGTGTGCAGAATCTTAAACTAAGACAGAGATAGTTGATCTTCAACTGAAAAAAATATCAGGGGAATGCAGGAAAGTTTAACTGAAGTTAAAATCAAAGCAGCCAGGAACATATCAAATGGCAGAGCAGACTTGAAGGACTTCTTTTGCTTTGCTCGTATGTTTTCTTTTTTACTTGTCTGAATTTCTGCACAAATTAGATGCTACATTGCCTTCTCTACAACTGTGGCTACACTTCAACAAAGTCCTTGATGGTTGTAAAGCAAGTTTAAGACATCCTGAGGTTATGACGTGCACTATATAAATGTGATTGTTTTTCCTCTAAAATCTGAACATTAAACACATCTGAAACATTATTCTCACCTCTACATAGAATGACTTTGGTATCATGAATATATACAGAAACTGTTACACAGCAAGATTCCCAGTTAAATACAAATGAATTAATATGGGGCAAACATGGAAAGAAATTCATTACTGCTTTAATGGCTTTAAATAAAGACTTCCTTCCCTCATCATGAAACACACACTTTAGAGCTCAATACAACCATGTTATCAATCAGAAGCATCCCTGATATTGTGGATAAAATGACCACCCCCTCGCACAGCTGCGAAGTTCAGGTGTGTTGCACTAGATAGACAACACCAAAAGGACACAATACAGCTTAATACAGTGGCCACACAACTGTTTGTGAAGAACATATTGGAACTGATAACGAGACTCCTACGACCACTAGGAATGAGGAAAGCACATAAACCCAAAGCCACACTACGACAAACACTTACAAGAACCAAAGACCCAATACCCTTGACATGGAGGACCGACAGTGTACAAAAATACTATGCAAGGACCGCCAAAACCATTACATGGGCCAGAGAGGAAGGAAACTAGCCATTGAAATACATGAACATCAACAAGCAGCAAAATGACATGACAAACTTTCCCTCATTTCAGTACTCAAAACAACAAAGGCAATCAATTTAACTGGGACAACAGACCACGCTACCTCAAGCCAACCATAGACACGCACAGGAATTCCTAGAGACCTGGTTCTCCACCCATAATGAAATCAATAAACATGTGGAATTAGACGACATACGGAAACCCTTGCGAAAAAAGGACTGGAAATGACAAAACACCTCAACAGACTGGATCATATAAATGCTAAACGGAGTAGAACAACATCACTTCACCAGAGGCTACACTAATGTTACCTAGCATAGTGTTTAAACATCTGAACTATAATCAGCCAGCTTGGTGAATAGTCAAAGTGAATTCTTTGTCATGTCTTTTCTGGCCATTCCCATAGATAAATTTGTGCTAATGGAGATAGGTCATAACCTTTGAATAAACTGCACATATTCCCACCTTTTCCTCAAATGTTGGAGTCAAGCCCTGGCTACCAAAACTAGTTTCTGGCTATATCTGTTCTTGCAGCTATACCACAGTGATCTTCACATAGTTGATTTAACACGCATTTCATCAGCTGTGGCAGAGTGATGATACTCATCCTTCATAGGAAGCATCTTGCTTGTACAGATAGTTCAAGCCAATTTCCCAAAAATCATTTTCCTACTAAATAGATTTCCTTTGGTTCCTCCATCTTACTTGACCCTGTGTTCCTTAGCATTTTTGTTTATAGAGTTCGAAACTAGAAAAAATGTCCACTTCCATTGATGTGTCCTATTTGAGAAACTGTGCGAAACATTTCCCAAAAAATGCAACAAGTTCTCCTTCAACTGCAGAATATTCTTTGAATCAGCCTTAGATAGACTTTGTCCTGATTTTGTCCTAGAATTGCTCACTCTCATCAAATCAAGGATCAAGAATGAAATTTCAAATATATTAATGTAAAATTATTGCAACAACAGCAAATGAAACAGTTCTGAAAGTCCGCATACCTAATCAACCTGGGATGCTGTTAAATTTGTCAAGGCATTTTTAAAATAAGCTGGCCATGACATTGCTTGTAATAAGAATAAGCCTCATTTCAATGTAAAACTGAGAGTCCAACAGACCAGGACTAAGAAATGTTAGACTTATTGACATTTAACAGCAAAGATTTAACGTTAATGTTCTGTTCTTATCAACATAACAAAAACAAGGATATTTCAAAGCATCAGTACCCAATTAGGCTGGCAAGCTCTAAAAAAGGCAATGCACAATGGCAGGAAACTAGTACTACCTCTTAGAGGAATTAATCATTGATACTAGGTCCATGAGCAAACAAACAAGCCCCAATGTTCCCTGCATTTGAATGCAGAAAATTTTGGCTCTTAAAAAAAGTGTCAAACTGCAATATCATTCAACTGGCCAAATTCTACAAAGTGCATTTCAACTTACTTGACCAGCCTCCAAGCAAAGTGCTGGCTGAAAGCTTAGAACAACCGGCTGCTTATTGACAAGTACATTAAAATCTGTCAGAGACACAGATGTTAAATAGTTTGCAAGTGCAGTGTCAGCTATTCCTCAGTTGGTAGCATTTGTGCCTCTGAGACATTAACTTATGTATTCAACTTTCATTCCAAGACTTGGCACAAAAATCAAGGTAGATTCTCTGGCACAGCACTAAAAGAATGTTGCACAGTTAAAGGTGTACTTTTCAGAAAAGACATTAAACCAATTTTTCATCTGCACTTTCAACCAGGCATAAAAGACACAATAAAAGATTCAAAGATGAGCAAGACCGCTATCCCGCATGTCCTGACCAATATTTATCCCTCAGTCAGAACAAATTGCCTGGTCACAAATATTGCTGTTTGTAGGAGTTACACATGCAAAATTAGTTACTGTTTTTCTTACCTCCCACCAACTACCCTTCAAAACAAACAGTATTGTCTTATCTGTTGAGCGTTTTGTGACTTAGTTGATCATGCAAAGCAGTATATAAATGCAAGTTGCTGTTTATTCCTTTACTGAAAGATGCACTGTAAAAACTATTAGCCGGGAATAGACCAACATGTGAAGACTGCACTGGCAACATACACTTGAAAATAAAACTGTTGCTGCCACAGTTGAATTCTAGAGTGAAATTAAGTCAACTTTATAAAAATTGCAACTCCACAACTCGTTGGTAAGTACCGCTTTTTGGTCCAAATTTATGAAACGTGTTTTTCGTACTGGAACACTGGTCATTGACATTTGTGAGGTAATAAACAGGATCAAAAACTTTTCTTGTCTGGTAGCTCCACACCAGTTTTAGGAGATTTCATCATGCAAACTAATACTTTGATTATAAAATCCTGTAAAACAAAAAATTCAAGCGCACAATTTCTTTCAAAATACTTGGAAATGAAGTGTTTGAGGGATTTTACAGAGTCAATCAACCAAATCAATCATTCAGAACAATGTAGGCCCTGACAGGGACACCAAGTTTAAGGTGCTAAGGAACTATGGGCTTGATGTTGGAATTCTTAGCACTTCTTCAAAGTGTTTTGGAATTGATATTATTTTGGGCAAAATATAAAATCACACGGCAACCTGAAAATCCCCTGCAGTTGGACACCTGTGATCGCGTGCTGATGTCTTCCATATCCTTAATCATTTAGTGATTGAATTCACTCTTCAAGGTAATCAGAAACATTGAAGATAGGAGAATAGGCCATTTGACCCTGAAAGCCTGCCCAACAATTCAAAATGATCACAGTTGATGAGTTCAATAACCTAATCCTGTCCTTCCCCCATATCCATTAACTCTTTTAGCCACAAGAGCCATATCCACTCCTTTTTGAAAAGGCAATGTTTTGGCTAATTCCACAGGCTCACATTTCTCTAAGTGAAGAAATTTCTCCTTATCTCCATCCTAAAAGATATACTGCTGGACTGCCTCCCCATCAGAAACATCCTTCCTACATCTACACATCTAAATTCTTGTTACAATGGTAAGTTTCTATGGTATTCTCGCCTCATCCCTCTGAACACACGAATACAATCCTCACTAATTCAATCATTCCTCACACATCAGTCCTGTCATCCAAGGAACCACTTTGGTAAACATTCATTGCATTCGCTTTTTAGCAAGAACATCATTCCTCAGATAAGGAAACCAAAAACGTTCACAATATTTGCTGATGAGGTCTCACCCATATCCTGTTTAATTACAGCAAGGCATACTTGTTCCTGTTCTCAAATCTTCTCGCTGTGAAGGCCAACATATAGTTTGCCTTCTTTACTACCTGCTGCATCTATTTCAGTCTGCTAATCAATTTTCTATCCACCTCATTACATTACCCTCAAACCCATGCACTTTAATTTTACATATTAATCTCTTCTCTGGGGACTTTGTCAAAAGCCTTCTGAAAGTCCAAATAAACACATCCACGGGCTCCCCTTGATCAACTCTACTAGTTACATCCAAGAACAATTCCAGTACATTCATCAAGCATGATGTCCCTTTTGTAAATTCATGCTGATTGTGTTTGATTCTTCCACTGTTTTTTAAATGTTCTGATATAAAATCCCTGCTAATGGGCTCTAGCATCTTCCCCATTATCAGCATCAGACTTATTGATCTATAATTCCCTCTTTCTCTTTATCACCCTTTTTAAATAGTGAGATTCCATTAGCTACCTTCCAATTTCTATGAACTGTTCAAGTCTAAATAATCTTGGAAAACAGTCACCAAAGAATCCAAAATTGCTAGAGCCACATCCTTAAGCACTCCGAAATAGATTATAAAACCCTTGGGATTTATCAGCCTTCAATCCCATCGATTTATCCCACTAATACAGCTCTGTTTCAGTTCTTCAGATTCACTAACCCATGTTCCTCATGATTTCTAGAACAATTCCACTGACTCCATTCTTTCCATCAAAAGTTGGTTCAATTGCTGCTTAAAGCTACCAAAGACATTCAAGAGGCCAAATAAGACATGTACGTAGAGAGTCAGAGGATATGGCTAAGGCACCTGCCTTTAATAAGGAAGATTCTGCCAGTCAGTGAAAAAAATGAAGACACTGGAAAAGTCAAACATTGATAATGACAATGTATTAGATAAATTTGAGGCATCCAAAATCGACATGTTACCAAGACTACGTAGAAGTATCAAAGGAAGTTGAGAAAAGGAAGAACCGGCACTGCAAAGTTATAATTTTCAAATCATCCTTAAATATGGGGGTAATGCCAGAAGGCTGGATAATTGCAACAGTCTTTTCTTTCCTTCAAGATGATTTAACGAGAAGCCCAGCAACCACAGACTAATCAGTTTAAATTCAGTGATAGAAATTTTTTAGAAATTATAATCCAGAACAGAAATTAACAGAGACTTGAACAAGTGAAGTTTAATGAAAATAAGGGAGCACAGATGCGGTGAAAGAAAATAATCTTAACTAACATGATTAAGTTTTTTTGACGTAATTGAGAGGATTGACGAAAGATAACGCTATAGATGTGGCATATATGTGCTTCCAAAAGACATTTGATATTATACCACATAACAAGGTAGAAGGCAAACTGGTAGCCGGTAGAATCAGAGGGACAATTGCAGCATTAAGAAGAAACTAATTAAAACGACAAGATAGGAAGAAGGTATACAGTGCATTTCACCAAGGGTCAGAACTAGAATCAAGACTTTTCCCCAATATATATTAATGACGAAGTCTCCAGTATAAAGGACTGATAATAAGAACTTGGAAGTAAAGTGAACTGTGATGACAAATAATAATACACTTTAGGACAACAGACAAGGTGACAAAATAGGCTGACACATGGAAGATGGCATACAGAGAAGTAAAAAGTGATACACGTTATTAGGAAGAACAAACAGGGGAATATAAACTAAAGGGTATAATTCTAAAGGGATGTAGGAACAAAGAGGCCAGGGCTATAAATTAGTTCAAGGCTACAGGCAGTGAGATGGTACACAGAATTCATGTACTGTTTTGGCCTGATCTGGAGTATTGTGTCCCGTTCTGATCACTTTAAGAAGGATGCACAAGTTTAAGCAAGGGTCCTGAGAAGATTCATGGAAATGGTTGTAGGGAGGATAGACTGGAGGTGATGGGATGGTTATAAGAAGCTTTGATAGGGTTGTTCAAAACCATGAGTAGGCTAGACAATTTAGATGCAGAGAAAATAATTCGCATTGGTGGAAGGGTTGAAAACTCTAGGTTATCAACTTAAGGTGGTTGGCAAGAACAAGAAACAACATGAGGAAAAACACGTTTTTAATGCACCAAGATCTGAAAGGATTCTGGAAGCAGATTCAGTCATGGATTTCAAAAGGGAGCTGCACATTAACCTGACAGTAAAAGAAAGTGTAGTATAACCACAACAAAGAGAGGCAATCGGACAAGGTATATAGTTGGCTCAACAGTTTGTTACTGAATCATTCTGTAAATCTATGCATTCCTGAAACGTTCCTCCAAAGTGGTGAGAATACAAAACATTTTAAACACCATAACCCATGTTGAGCACGCTATTTGAGGATTGGACTCTCTCCTCCAAGCAACTGAAATCCTGGGAGAAGTCACATCTAACCATCTTAGCAGATATTAAGTTAGTCAGTGAACGCAATATTGGTTAATTGACAAAATAAAGAATTGCAAAAGCCAGAAATCAAGCAAAAAAAAAGAAACTATGAACTCAACAGGTCTGAAAGCATCTGTGGTGAGAAAGTAGAGTTAATCTATCACATCCAGTGGCCATTCTTCAGGGCTGGACCTGAAGCATTAACCCTGCTTTGCCCCCACAGATGTTGCCAGACCTGATGTTTCTCCAGGAATGTCTGTTTTCATTAATGCTCAATGTAATACTGTCCTCTGGCACTGCTTTATCATTCCACTCAACAAATTCCTCATTGCATTTCAATTTCTTTCTCATTCACAATCTGCCAATATCTGAAGAACTGCCAATTACAAGCTGTCCAGCCCCATGTATCTGGCCCTTCACAAGGAGGGTAAAACCACTGATATAACTGAGATCGAGGGGGTGATGCACTGTAGAAAATCACTAAGATATCCACCCAAGAGGATCAAAGAGCCTAGATAGTCAGGTACACCGCCTTCTCGGGAAGCATTAGGTAGAATCTAATTCAGAAAAACTAAACAGGGCCTCTGCCTCATTCCTTGTCTTTAATGTACAAAACTTATTTCAAGACTGAAGAGAAAAGAAGTTTAGTAAGGCTCCGGTAGGCATGTTGAGCAAAATCACTGAGTTCACGTGATATATATTGAGCTTTGTTCAAGTGTTCCCTTCCTGAAAAAATATGCAAACACAGGACATTTTTCAGTTCCTTGAGAAAGAAAACTGTCTAAATGCACTTGTGCCATGTTGGCCAACATGCTTTCAATCAACTGAGGCATCGAATGGTTTAAAGATGGACCAATCAGGGGTATTGGCAAACAAGGTTCCAGATTCTTGAAGATTAATCAGAAGCAAGTAGCTTCTTATTACTTCATGTTGAGTGGTTTCTGTAAGACATCAGCTCCCCTGATGCAACAAACCTGCGCCACCTGTAAAGGCTTGGATGTTTCATGTCATCATGGAGCTTTTTCTTCCTAAAGTCCAGAGTCCTATCAGGAAAATTAATACTAATTTTAAAATTGTAGAATCTTCTAACATACATCATACAAACGTTGCCAGATATGGATAATGAGCAGAAACATCTATTCAAAAACAGCAAAACACTAAAACAATTTACTTAGTAACTAAGAATAATAGAAATGAAAAAGCCAGATGCTGGATTGCATCGGCAGTGACAAAATACAAATCAATCTAAACCACAGAAGGCAATGGTCTGATCCACCGCAAGTACTATATAAATTGATTCTATAAAGAAAGACATATATAGTTATTCAGAATCGAGTGTTGGTAAAGAAAGTTGTGTCTTATTCACAGGAAGGGCTGAGAGGATTACAGCAACATGACTGCAGTTTTAAAATCATTTCGGGAACTCATAACATTTACCTTAATAAACAGTTCAACAAGTATTAGCGGTCAAGTTAAGGTTGAATTGTCATATAAAAGAGTAATCAACGGCGTTATGAGGGGAAAGCCATTCAAGTGAACAGCAAAAGTGTTATTAGGATGGAAGAAACAGTTAAAATCAGAAACTGCTGGAGAAAGTCAGTCTGGTATTGTCTGTGAAAAGCTGAGTTAACACTTCAAAAACATCCAACATTTTCTTCAATCGAGGATTCCCTGTTATCATGGTAGACAGAGCCTCAGCGATGTACAACTAATTGCTTACACTTCTGCCCACTCTCCTCCTCTGTCCTCCCACAACAACGGAGTCGTCCCTGGTCCTCACCCCATCAGCCTCCGCATCCAAAGGATCACAACATACCTTTCCATCACCTCCAGCAGGATGATATCACCAGATACACAGCAGAAGCATTCTCCAGGGACTCTTCCCTCCCAGACACCCAGTTCACTCCTCTGCCACTCCGAACACCTCCCCCTGCCACGGCACCTTCTCACGCAGCTACAGAAGGTGCAACAATTGCCATTTTCCTCCTGCCTCCTCATTCTCTAATGTTGTAGACAACTAAGTGAAGGAGCAATTTACCTGCACTTCACCCAGTCTAGTCTACTGCATTTGCTACTCAAAATGCAATCTCCTCTACAGTGGGGAGGCAACACACAGACTGGGTAACCATTTTGTGAAATACTTGTTGTTCTTGTTCATAAAAATGTTGTTCTTACTTGTTGTTCATAAAAATGATTGAGTTTCCAGTTGTCCACCACTTCAACATATGTTCCCACGCTAACTTTTCTGCTTCAGGGCTGCTGTAGTGCTCCAGCAAGATTCAATGCATGTCGGAAACACAACACCCTATCGTTTTTTTTGCTTGGGAACCTTGCACCTTCTGGACTCAACATCAGGTTTAACAGTTTACGGCATGAACACCTCCTTCCATGTCTATCAACTACTCCCACACCCAACTCCATCATAACACGATAATAAAATGTGAGGCTGGATGAACACAGCAGGCCAAGCAGCATCTCAGGAGCACAAAAGCTGACATTTCGGGCCTAGACCCTTCATCAGAGAGGGGGATGGGGGGAGGGGACTGGAATAAATAGGGAGAGAGGGGGAGGCGGACCGAAAGTTCCCTCCCCCCATCCCCCTCTCTGATGAAGGGTCTAGGCCCGAAACGTCAGCTTTTGTGCTCCTGAGATGCTGCTTGGCCTGCTGTGTTCATCCAGCCTCACATTTTATTATCTTGGAATCTCCAGCATCTGCAGTTCCCATTATCTCCATCATAACACGAATTGTTTTCAGTACAACCAACCCAGTTTCACAAATTCATAGCTCCCATTATCACTCATCTAGCATTTCTTCTTCCTTGGCTTACTTTCCGCTAGGATCCTAGGATAGGAGATAACTGTACCATCAAGAGGGTCTCCACATGAACTGATCTAGGGCCAGGATCCAAATGGAAAGGATAATACAGTGGTCCCAAGGACTTAGATGAGTTAAAGAGGGAGAGTGGGGTGGAAAATGGCTCAGGTGAGACAGAATATGGAAAGGATCAGGATCCAACTTAGGTCACAGCAGATTAGGAAACACAGGACTGAGCACGTTGTGCTTAAAAGTGTGCAGTAAGTGAATGAAGTAGATGAATTGAACAGATTGAAATGAGCAGATATGACATGTGTATCAAGAGACATGACTGCATGAATTTGTAGTGTAGATATGATGCATGTATCAAGACATGACTGCAAGGGGACCAGTGCTAGGAACTAAATATCCAAGGATACGTGCCCCATCAAAAGAGCAGGCAAATGGGCAGGGGAGGTGGTATTGTCTTGTTAGTAGGAAATTGAGCTAAACCAATGGCTAGAAGAAACATATGGTTAGAAGGCACTGATTCTGTGGGGGTAGATTTGAGGAACAAAAATGGAAAAAAAGACTCTGGATTGGAGATATGCACAGACCCCTAGCGCTAGTCAGAATATGGGGCAGAAAATAAATTAGAAAACAAAAAAGGCATTAAAAAAGATGCTATTTTAACAATCATAAATATGCAAGTGGATTGAGAAAATTTAGGCTGGCAGCAGATCCCAATAAAACGAATTCGTGGAATGCCTACAAGATTTTTTTGGAGCAGTTTGAAGTAGATCCCACTAGGGAACAAGCAATTCTGGATTTAGCGATGGTGGGAACTGCCTATGCTGGAGTCTAAGATAACAAGTTGTAGATCTGGAGGAACAGAGCAGGCCAGGCAGAATCAGAGGAGTAGGAGAGCTGACATTTCGGGTTGGGACCCTTCTTCAGAAATGGGGGAGGGGAAGGGGACTCTGAAATAAATAGAGGGGGTGAGGCAGCGATAGAAGGTGGATAGTGGAGCAGATAGGTGAGAGAGAAGACAGACAGTCAAGGAGGCGGGTGATTGGTCTTGGAATGAGGTCGGGGGAGGGCGGGGTGGTCAGGTCCTCATCCCAAGACCAACCCCACCTCTCATCCCTGCCTCCTTAACGTGTCCGTCTTCTCTCCCACCTATCTGCCCGTCCCTCCTCACTGACCAACCTCCATCCCCACTTCCTATCTACACTCACTTTTATTAGCTTCATCGCCGGCTCCTTGACCTATCTGTCCATCTTCTATCACTGCCTCCACCCTGCCCTATTTGAGAGCCCCCTTCCCCTCACCCATTTCTGAAGAAGGGTCCTGACCCAAAACCTCAGCTTTCCTGCTCCTCTGATGCTGCCTGGTCTGCTGTGTTCCTCCAGCTCCCCACTTATTCTATATTTAGTGATGTGTAATGAGGCAGACTCGATTAGGGAGCTTAAGGTGAAGGAACTCCTAGGGAACAGTGACCATAGTACAGTAGAATTCACTCTGTGTTTTGAAGGAGAGAAGCTGTAATATGTAATAGTATTGCAACTAGGTAAAGGTAATTAAAAAGACATAAAGAGGACCAGGCCAGTATTGAAAGCAAGGGGAGCCTAGCAGGGTAGATAGTAGAACAGCAATGGCAGCAGTTTCTCGAGGTAGTTCAGGAGGCACAGCAGAAGTTCATTCCAAGGGGAAAGAGGCAACCATGGCTGACAAGGAAACTCAGGGACAGCATGAAAGCAAAAGAAAAAGCATATAATGATGTGAAGATTAGTAAGAAATCAGAAGATTGGGAGGCCTTTCAATGAGATTCTGCCTCATCATTCTAAACTCCAATTAGGTTACTATTTATATCTGGCTCATTATTAAATCCAAACTGCTAATCTCTTATTTGCATAAAGGACATATTGCCATAAGAAACTGTCCTGGCCACACTCCAGAAAATCGCTAGCTTTTTAGCAAGTGCTTGTCTCTCTCTTCGAATCCATGTTAAAGTTAAAATCCCTCATTAGTACTGCTTTTGCTTTGCTAAATGGGAACAACAAATAGCACAGCACAGCAACAGGCCCTTGAGCCCTCCAAGACTGTACCAGCATGATGCCTTTCTATTCTAAAAGTCTTCTTATTCTATGCTGTCTGTACCCCTCTTTTTCCTTGCCTATTCATATATCTGCGATCGTATCCCTCCCACTACCTCCTCTGGCAGCACATTCCAGGGAAATACAACCCTCGACATAAAAAAAAAACCTGCCTTTCACATTTGCTTTAAACGTAGTCCCTTTTACCTTAAGCCTCTATCCTGAGTAATTGGTATTTCTACCCTGGGCGGGAAAACTCCAATTATCCATTCTATCCACGTCTTTCATAATTTTCTATCAGGTTGTTCCTCACCCTTTGATGTTCAAGTGCTTTATTCATTCAGGATGTGGGCACTGCTGCCTAGGCTAACATTTATTGCTTGTCCCCAATTGCCCAATGGGTAGTTGCTGCGGTTTCCTCAAGTGGGGGAAAAAAAATCAAGTTTGTCCAATCTCACTTCATAGCTAATACCCTCCAAACCAGTCAGCATCCTGGTAAATACTTCCTGTACCCTCTCCAAACGTCTTATATCATTCTGGTAGTGTTGCAACCAGAACTCTATGCACTATTCCAAAACTAAATTTCCATATAGCTGCAAAATGATTTGCCAATTATTATACTCTACATCCCTACTGATGAAGGCAAGCATGCCAAATGCTCGACCACCTTCTGCATTTGTGTAGCCACTTCCAGGAAACTGTGGACCTGAATGCTTGTATGTTGATGCTTCTAAGGCTCTAGCATTTACTGTATACCTCCCTCCCCTATTAGATTCTATGTGCTGCCGCATTCACTGGCAATTGGTATCATCTGCAAACCTACTGATCCGTCCACCTACATTCTCCTCCAAATCATTTGACAACAATGGGGATCCCAGAATATCCATCTTACCAGCCCACCTCAGATCCCGTGTGATTTCACCTCATTGTATCAACCTATTACAACGGAACTTGATAAAGGCCTTGTTAAAGTCCATGTAGACAGTATTTATTGCCCTGCCTTCATCAATCATTTTGTCACCTCCTCAAAAAACTCAATGAAGTTTGTGAGATGTGACCTTCTCCTCACAAAGCCATGTTGCTTATATATTTTTCCAAATTTGAGTAAATCCTATCCAGGAGAGTCTTCTCCGATAATTTCCCAACCACTTATGTATGGTTCACCAGCCTGTGATTTCTTAGATTATCCCTGTTAATCTTCTAAAACAAAGGAATAACTGTGGCTATTCTCCAGCCGTTTCGAACCTCTCCTGTGACTAAAAGGATATAAAGATTTCATACAAGACTCCATCAATTTCCTCACCTGCCTCCCTCAGCATTCTGAAATAGATCTGACCAGGTCCTAGGGACTTAATGCGCGTAAAACACCCCAACACCTCCATTTTCAGACCAACATGCCCTAGAATATCAACACTTCCCAAAACTCACCATCCACCACGTCCTTCTCCTTTGTGAATACCGACAGAAAATATTCATCAAGAACCTTACCCACCTTCTCTGGGTCTATGCATAAATTCACTCCTTTATCCTGAAGTGGACCTACCTTTTTCGTAGCTACCTTCTTGCTCTTTATTTATGCATAAAACCCAAATACAACCCCATTGTTTTCACACTTTTTAATATCTGTTCCTCCATCATACGCTGACTGGTGGGAGGCCTGTAGTACACTCCCATGAAAGTGACTGCAACCCTTCGTATTCCTGAGTTCTACCCATATGGCCTTGCTGAATAAGACCTCCAAGATGCCCTCTCTCAGTACAACTGCAATAATATCCCCAATCAGTAACACAATTCCCCCAAATCTTTCACATCCCCCTCTACCTCACCTGAAACATTTAAATTCTGGTACGTTAAGCTGCCAGTCTTATCCCTCTCTCAGCCAAGTCTCTGAAATAGCTATACCATAGTTATATGTACTAATTCAAGCTCTATGTTCAAGTTCCATCTGCCTTCACCTCGCCTTCATCTTCTCCTCGCATTAGGAGAAATACATCTCAGACTGCCAGACCTGCCACGTTCAGCAACTTCTCCCTGTCTATTCTTTCTCTTAGCTTTACTGGTCTTAGTCTCTGACACTTCCTTTGTCATTTAACTTGATGATCAATTATTCTGGGTCCCCTCTTCAGCCCCACCACCAGGATTTTGGTGCCCCTTCAGTTTGGTTGCAACATGTCCTTCTGGGGCAGGTGGAACCTGTATAAGAACACATCACAATGATCCATATCCCTGAAGCACTGCCTCCTACACCAGCGCTTTAGCCACATATTTAACTGCACTACTTTCCTATTCCCAATCTCACTAGCACATGGCACAGATAGTAATCCCGAGATTACAACCTTAGAGTTCCTGCTTGTTAACTTTCTACCCAACTCTCTGAACTCCATTTGAAGGACTTCATCTCTTTTTTTGCCTGTACGTTTCGTACCAAATATGGACCACAGCCTCTCTCTACTGTGCAATTCCCCTTCAGAACATCCCGTGCACGCTCAGAGATATCTTCGACCCTGCCACCAGGGACACAACAGACCATCCTGGAGTCTCGTTTGCAGTCACAGAAACATTATGCCCTTAACTACACAGTCCTCTGTCAATTCTGCATACACTTGACTAAGATAACAAAGTGTGGGGCTGGATGAACACAGCAGGCCAAGCAGCATCTAAGGAGCACAAAAGCTGACGTTTCGGGCCTAGACCCTTCACAAAGCTTCACACTTTGTTATCTTGGATTCTCCAGTAACTGCAGTTCCCATTATCTCTACACTTGACTAATTTCTGTTTATACAGTCTAGCACTTCAGAGTTGCTACTAGAGGAGTGTACACGCCACCAATTATAGTTTGAGATCCTTTACGGGTTGTGTTACACTTACATCATCTCCACTGAATTCTCCTCATTATATCTTCCCGCACCACTGAAGTAATTTTGTTTATTCATTCAACTCCATCTCTTCTGCCACATTTCTTGTTCACGCTGTAAACCTTATACCTATTGTATTTAGTTCTCAATCCTGACAATCCTGCAGCCATGTCTCAGTAATGACTACTGTATCATAGTCTCCAATTTGAATCTGTGCCTGCAGCTTATGAAACTTTATTCCTTACACTTCACGCATTCACACATAGAACTCTTATTTTGACGACACATTTTAATCTGTCCTTCAGCACTGATTCATTCTTCACCCATTTATTATTTCTCTGTTCTTGTTTAACCAATGCACTTCATGTAGTTTTACCATTGCCTGCCATTTTTGAAGTATAATTCCTGACTGCTTCTTTATTCTTTCCATGTAACTTGATATTAAAACCGTAATTACTTTCCCTATGCTCTTGTCAAGTGCCTGACATGCATTTTTGATCTGAACTTCACATTCAACTTAAAAGACAGACTCCTCACTTGTGGGGAATCCTTGAAATAGTATGCCCCACTTGGGAATGTACATATTTTAAAGCCAAGATTGCATGCCACTAACAAATATTCTAATAAATAGGATGCACAGCAAAACACCTGCAATGTAGCCACAAGGGCCAGCTCTTCACAAAAGGAGAGAAATTTCAAGAGTGGAAAGTGAAATTTCCATACCGAAAGTCATAGCTGATAGCACTATCAGTGAGAGCTGATGATGAATCAGTAAGTTGATTTTCATTTAAAATATAGCACATAGGAAAAGTAATGGGTGTTCTTCCAAATTTCAGAGCACAAAATTCAATATAGAAACAATTTGTTCATTCATGTGCTCATTAACAAAATCCTGAAATAAAATAGTGATCAAAAAGTATGAAATTTCTTCTTCAAAGTTAGCAATTCTGCAGCAATGGAGAAAGTTAGCTTTAACAGGAGTTAATAAATATAAATTAACGTAAGGTATAATTCTGTAACTGAAATATATAGTCATAACGTATAAAACAAGCATAATACTGCACACAAAGAATGAGGCAATTGTCAATACAACAAAAACAGAACAGAAATCCTTGAAATAAAACAGCAGCTGCAGAACAGCTGGGAAAATGGAAGAAAACAACAATATTAGTCAACATATTAACAGCAAGAGAAGAAAGATCAAAAGCTGCAAAATCTCAGCAGGAAGCTCTTCAATGTCAACTGTAAAGCAGCTAATGGAAATTTTTCAAAATCTGCTAAAATATTTGTTTTCTTTCCAGATTCTTACAAAAATTAATCATGTTTATTCAGCAAAAATACATAAAATGTATCTAGAAAGAGAGAAGCAGATCAATGAATCTATACAGAGACCCTACCAGTTTCCATATACAATGAACAAAGAGAGTCAGCAATGTAATTAACAAAATGACAAGTGTTCAGGACATATTCTGAAGAAATAGAAATGAGTGACTTCAAACCCGTAACAAGCTCTGTTTAAACATGTTCATAAACCACGCAGTTTTATTTCTATGATTAGCCTAAATGGAGGTCCCCAACATACGATTATGCACCTCGTCAATATATTTCTCAGCACCAGCACAAAATTAACAGTTCATTTGAAAGATTATTGCCAAATTTTTATAGTGGTCATCTATGGCCAAAATTAAGTCTTCACTTACTGTAAAACATAATATTTTTTGTGCAGTATGATCATCGAATAAAAATCAAGACTGAACTCCAGGTTTTACACATAATAAAATTGTATAATAGTTACAAATTCCAGTCAAAAGAAAATGTTGTATCAGGCAAAGGAAGATGATGTTACATTGATTAGAATTAACCTTTTAAAGTGTTATTCACAGCACATTCATTTGGTGCAAAGTCTGTTTGTTCAGCAGGGCAAGAACTAAAAGTAATAACAAACCTGAAAGTCTTCTAATCTGATCTAGTGTTGTGTATTTCTGTGTCCCATAAAAAGTGCCCAACCATTGCAAAACTACCCCAAGGAGTAAAAGAACTCTGTGCTTTTAGTACATCATACCAAAGACGTAGCTTACAACACGGAATGGGGAAGGTAGGAAAAGGGCAACACAGCTGGAAAAAATTAAGCAGGTTCAACACAAAATGCAGATGATTTGGGAAACAAAGAACTGACTTCTATAGCTACTAAAAGAAGTGTACCATTTTTGATGAAATTCAAAAACTTGCATTACCTATTATTAAACACGCTATACAAAAAAATTTACACAATCCAAGCTGCCAATCTGTATAAAAGTATCAAATTTCACATAAAACTGTACAATTATTTTTCAGCAGGTCCAAATACCTGGGCTTACAACCCCCAAAAATATAGCTTTTTTAAAAAGAATGCATTCACCCTGTGTATAACGAAATTATATGCAAGGATTTCTACTTCTATACAGTAGTGCATCTACATATATATATATATATATTTACATATATAAAATATATAAAAAAAGATGAATAGTACTTTTAGGAAAAACATGACATGATAAAATGTGCAGAATAGTTTGGGCATATTGGTGCAATCATTAGCAGAAACAAGGCACTTTCTCCTAGGTTGCAGTTACAACAAACATTGCGACATGAAGAAACAAAATCAGGTGAGTTTGGTGCGTACAAACAGACTGGAACAATTCCAAGGATGGGTTAACATTAATGTTCACACAGTCGGGAAGACACACAAGGCGTAAGTTTGAGGTAAAACTCTATACAGATGTGGTCACTCTTTTAATGGCATTATTGACCTCATTTTTATTGGAGTCCAGTCCTTTAGCAGCATTCATATCATTCCTCAAGTTTTCTGCTGTCTTTTTTAAAGTCTTCAGTTCTCCTGGGTGTGGAGTGGCTCTCCTCAGAAGTGTACCCTAGACATAAAATACAAAACAATTAAGGCAGCTGCCCACAGGAAGCAACACAATTATGTAACCAATCAACAACAGAGAGAGCTCAGACATTGTTTGTATTCACTAGAAGTCGAAGGTTTGTTTTGTACATACTATGATACCAAGAAATGTTCCATTAAGTAACTGAGAAGTATTTTCAAATTCATAATTTCACATAGGACAGACTGTGTTCAAATCCCACAAATTCTAGGTTCGGTGAATAATTCCAAATGAAATGCAAACAATCTGTATCTCTACATCACTTTGTACTCTAATAAAATAACACAGGGTGTGTCACAGCTGTGTTATAAAACAAAATAACCACATAAGGAGATACCAGGCAGACACACAAACACTTGGCCAAAGACAGAGATTTTAAGTGACATCTCAGAAGAGGAAGAAAAAAAGTTTGAGACATGGAGCGGGTTGGGGGCAAATTCTAGAGCTTAAAGTTTCTGAAGTAGATGAAGGAACTCCCAAAGATAGAAAAATTAAAATTGCGGATATAACAAAAAATAAAAATTAGAGCATCACAGATACCTTGGTGGGTTGCGAGGCTGAGTGCTGCTACAGACAAAGAAGAGACAAAGCCATACAGGGTTTTGAAAACATGGGACAAATTTACATTGGAGGTTCTGCTTTATCAGAAGCTAATTTAGGTCGGCAAGCACACAGATTTGAATAACACCACAGTATGGATGACCTCAATTTTAAAGGGTGGAACATGCAAGACCAACCAGAAGTGTTTTGAAATGGTTACGCCTAGAGGTAACAAAGGCACTGAGGAGCAAGGGAAGTTGTCAGAAAACATATGGAGGTAGACTGTCTTAGTAATGGTGGAGATGCAAACACTTATTATAATAATTCAGACAGGCAATAACCAAATATCTCAACTTCTTCACATATGAACTGATAAGCACATGAAGAACAGTTCGAAGAGAATTGTCAGCCATTGTTTCATCCCCTCTAACAATAACAATGTCTACATTCAACTCATTCTGCTTCCTTGATAACCTGAAACAGATCAGTAACTCTCAAACTGGAATGGTCGACATGCTGTGGAGATGTATACCAGAAAAACAAAGTAGTCAGCTAAGTGAGGGAAGTCAGAAGAGAAACAAACTTCCACTGCAAAGTGGCAGCATTTCAGAAAAATATTGTTAGTCTAATGATTTTCACATATTCAAAAAATGTAAGAAAGATGTGGTTTACTAGTATCTGTCTGAATAGGAATCAGACACTTGCCTTGGACAGCCTGTTCTCAGAACTTTCCTGAAAAGGGGTTAATGAAATAACACCAGATATTGCCTTGGAATAGATTATACTTGTCCTACATTTCAAGTCTCAAGTGAAAAGCCATGTAATTTGCCTCCTATATCCTTGAATGACCACAAACGGCCAATCTTGTTCAGCGGGTAACAGCTAAACAAAGAAATCAAATAAAAGAGCAAAGAATTCGGATTAGAACAAATACTCCTAAGAAAATGCAACCTTCCACACAGCTTAAAAGACCACCTGCTGTAAAAATTCAATACTACTCTACAAGATAAAACAAATATTTAATACAATCGTTCAAATCTCAAACAAGCTCAATGCATCATTGATACATCACAGCTGCAAACAGCAGGAAATATTTAGAATATACACCTTTAAAAGGTGAGTTCATGGTTTGTTGGCATTGCTGGCTAAGCCATCATTTATTGAACATCCCAAATTGCCCTCAAGAAGCTGCACCCTTCAACTGCCATAGTCCTTGCAAACTGGTATACTCCTGTTAGGAAGGGAGTTCAAGACTGTTTTTTAGCAGATTACAATGAAATTACAGCAATATATTTCCAAGTCAGGATCATTGTTGGCTTGGAGGGGAATTTGCAGGTGGTGGCATTTCGATGCATCTTCTGTCCTGCAAGGTGGTAAAAGTTGCAGATTTGGAAGGTGTTGTCAAAGGAGCCTTAGTGCATCACTGCTGCCACTGTCAATGATGGAGGAATCGAATGTTCAAGTTGTTGGATAGATTGCCAATCAGATAGTAAAGACAAATTTACTAGACGCTAATAACCTCCCAATATTGATGCAATATATCTGACAACCAAAGCTAACACCTTACTGGTATGGAAGGAATTCAAACAGTGCTTTCTGAAAAGGGGTTAATGAAATAACAACAGATATTTGCCTTAGAATAGATTATATTTGTCCTACATTTCAAACCTCAAGTGTAAAGCCATGTAATTTGCCTCCTATATCCCTGAATGACCACAAATGGCCAATCTTGTTTAGTGGGTGAAAAAAATTTTATAACTGCCAAGATTTTGCAGTAAATCTAAGAGTGTGGCTGTGCACTCATCATTATTGAAAAGGAAGTCATACAGCAACTTATAGTGTTATCATATTTGAAGTTGGCATAGGATTATACTTGAATAAAATTATAGAAGGGCATAAATAGGGTACACATGAAGAACCCTTCTCCTTGACACAGAGATCAATCACAAGGGTGGCACAGTGGCTCAGTGGTTAGTCTGAGCGGGATGCTCTTCGGAGACTCAATGGGCCGAATGACCTGATTCGCCACTGTAGGGATTCCATGATTCTACATTTTAAGGTAAGGAGCAGAAAGTTTGGAGGATTGTGAGTAAAAACATTTTCACCCAGAGTGTCGTGGAAAGCTGGAACTCAATTGGTAAGGTGGTTAAGGCAGAAACCCTCACTACATTCAAGTCCTACGTAGACATGTGCTTGCAATGCCAAGGCATGCAAGGCTTTGGGCTGAGGGGCAGAAAATAGAATAGGAATAGTTAGGTGGTTGTTTTTTCACCAGCATGGACACAATGGGTGAAAGTCCTCTGCTTGTGTTGTAGATATCTCTGACTCTATGATATAGGATGTGCAACACATCAACAGGCCAAGCAGCACAACTGGTCTACGTTAAAGATCATACTCTATTCAGACCACCTCCATTCTATTGTCACCTAGATTTACCACGCAACCATCTATTTCCCTTGCTGTCCCATTGCTAGAGTGGTTCCCACTTATATGCATCTTCATTAGTCACTTCAAATACTCCCTGTGGTAGTGAACTCCACATTCTTATCACGCTTTGGGTAAGTATGTGTCTTTTTTTAATCAGATTTCTTGGCTGTCTGTGCACTTGATGCAAGCATCATTCTTAACCTTTAATCCTTATGACTAAATTCAAACATGACATTCCGGCTGGTGTTTAGTTTATTCTTTCCATTTAAATGCCTCTTCTCCATTGAATTACCTTGTATGGTTGAACTCCAGTTATGTTTTTTCCTGTGGGGAAGAGCGCTGTCACTGCACCCATAGAATTATAGAATCCCTACAGTGTGGAAGCAGGCCATTCGGCCCATTGAGTCCACACCGCCCCTCCAGAGAGCAACTCATCCACACCTATCCCCACTAATCCATCTTTGTAACCGTGAATTTCCCACGGCTAATCCACTGAGCCTGCACATCCCTGGACACTACAGGCAATTTAGCATGACCGATTCACCTAACCTGCACATTTTTGGACTGTAGGAGTAAGCCAGAATACCCAGAGGAAACCCTCAGGGAGAATGTGCAAACTCCACACAGATGGTTGCCTGAAACTGGAATCAAATACAGGACCCTGGCGCTGTGAGGCAGCAGTGCTAACCACTGAGCCACCATGCCACTCACTCTCTTTAATTCTCTATTTCAATCCATTCTATTGTTTCGACTGAAAAGAAACCCAATCTGTCAAACCATTCTTGATTTGTAGAGTCATGTATCTTCTGGTGTTGTCCTTGTAACTCTTCACTGCACATTCATAATATCGTTCCAGAATGGTCAGTCTTAATAATCTGATCTAAATTCTGATACAGGTTTAGCAATAACATCCCTACTTCTCAATCCTATCTCTATTGAAATAAAACAAAGCAATTGGTTTGCCTTCTTATGATGTTGCCAACATGCGACAGAAAATTGACTGGTTGGCATATCTGTAGTCCTCTGCCTCATGAGACCAGTACTTGGCAAGTAAGTGACTGCCCTACTCTTCCCATCAAAACATACAATCTTACATTTACCTCTGCCAAAGATCATGAGTCAATTACTTGCACATTTTGCAAAATGATTAATGTTCTCCTGTAATCTGTTACAATAGTCACGCTCAGCACTGACAGCGTGCTTCCCAATTTGATGCCCATTCCATTTATAAAACTTGTATTTTTTGCATCAAGAGGGCAAATTGTTAAAGCGAATTATAAACAGCATGACCCGAGCACTGATCTTTTCGGAGCATCACTTCCCACATTCTCACTATCATTTCCATTCTCAGTTTGCAGTCTTGAAGTCAGTTGACAAATCATTGTGCCACTTGAACCCCAAGTTCACATTCTCTTATCTTATTCACGAGTCCATTATGAGTCCACCTTATCAAATGACTTTTGAAAATTCAGAAAAATTACATCAACAACATCAACACTATTACTTTATCTCAAAATTCAGTTAAGTTGGTGGTGTAAGATTGTGTGTTTTGAAATCCAACATTCTATTCATATTATATTTCTCATTTTGATATTCTTCTGTTCTTTCCTTTGCTAAGGATTCCATTATTTTTCCTATCACTATTGTTGAGCTGATTAATTTATTCTCCAGCTTCCATTCCTACTTTTTAAATATTAGAGGTACATTAGATTTCCACCACTTCTCTGGCATGCACACGTTTCTAAGGAATTATCAGAAATGATTAGCAAGGCTTCTGCAATGTTATCACTGGGTTCTTCTAAAATATGCATCCCATCAGGACTTTTTCATTCATTCAAGTTTGATCATGTGTTTACTACACTTGAAATTTTAACTGCACTTTTCTCATTGCTCATCTCATCATACAATGACACATCTACCTGCTATGTCATCTTAGAGCAAAATATTTATTAACAATCCCTGTAATCTATCTACTGTTTCCTGTTATAGTACCTTCTCCTCACCTTTCTAACTACTTGTTCTCTCTTTTGGACTGCTCCTGCTGTCAACGTACTTGATGCAAGTCTCTTTCTTAACATTCATTTAAATTCCTTCCTTCTTCATTTATTCACAGGGCCCATCTGTGTTTAGTCCATTCTTTCCATTTATCTAGATCCATCTTCTCTGCACTCTGCTGAACAGTGTTCCAAATGTTCTCTATTTTTGCGTGAAGTAATTTTTTTTGCCAATATTACTAATCCCTCCTCCATTCTCAGAACCTCAAATTTAAGTTTATTTCAAATCCACAAACTTAATTTTTGTCACACTTTTGCTCTTTGGTATCATCTTAAAGCATATTATGGTTGCTATAGCCAAAACTTTCCTTCTCTATCTTTTCTTCTCTCATCTCCCATAGAGAATTTTCCTTGTTTTCTGTGGACTATGTCTACTAATGTGACTGATGCTTTACCATCCATATGCATTCTATTTTTGTCTTCCTCATTGTTGAATCCCCTTTATTAATGTCAGGCTTTCCAAATAAGCACAGCCACTCGATCCACCTTTTCTCCAACTTCTTTGAATCTGATGAATTCTGCAATGTTCATTACTAAGTGCTGACCTTTCTGTTTACCACATGGTACTAATCCCTATTATGTCTACTGCTTCCTAATGCTTAATTCGCCAACTCCCATTTTATAATAGACAACGGGTGTGCATTGCTGGACTGATATTTTAAATCAATTTTTAATAAGATCTCCTCTCACCTGGCATTTAATGTGGCATCAAAGTTAAATGCCAAAATATAGAAGTTCTCATCCTGTTTGCCCGCTCCTTCATAAACTTCACCAGTTTGTCACCTAAATACAACAAAATTTCTAATGGCCCTTGCAATTAGATAGAAGTGAAGATATCACCAAAATGTTAAATATTAGCTGTAACTAAACTACTTGCCTAGCCCCCAAAAAATAAATTTAATAAGTCTGGAAACTCATTTTTGCAGAATTTAATCTTTTGTTGTTGGAGATGTTTTTCACCTCTTCTTTACCTCTTTCGCTCTGTTTTACTCTATCTTTCTCCCTTTTTTGGTTCTGGATAACTTAGCTTAGAGATGGCAACATAATTGCACAAAGACAGATGCACATGAGAAGATGAGACAGAATGTAGAAGGCACCAATAAATAGATAAATGAAGAACTGTACAAGGGAAAGTTAGCCATAAACATACAAACATAAATAAGCTTTTATATTAGCTTTTACTAAGTATAAAAAAAGTAAAACAAAATGAATATTTGCCTGCAGAACTAGTAATAGGGATTAATAAAACAGCAGATGAGCTGAAGAGGTACTTTGCACCAGTCATCACAATAAAGGATACAACAAACTTCACAATGGCTCTAGTGGTGCAGTGGTGGAGACCCTACCTCAGAGCCAGAGGGGCCGAGGTGAAGTCCCATCTGCTCCAGAGGCATGTCAAAATGTATCTGAACATGTTGATTTTAAAATATATAACGCCAAATCAGGTACCAAAAGAAAAAGATCGGCTTAAGATGCAGAAAATAAGTGAGAAATTTAAAATGACATTTAAAATAAAAGGCTGTTGTGGTGCAGTGGTACTGTCCCTACCTTTGAACCAGGAGGCCTAGATTCAGGTCCCATCTACTCCAGAGATGTATTAAGACTATCTGAACAGATTTAAGGGCTCTTAGGATACAATGGTGGTGTCCCTAACTTTGGTCCTGGAAGCCCAGTTCAAGTCCCATCTGTTCCAGGGATATGTAATAACATCTCCGAACAGGTTGATTAGAAAATGTCTACACAGAACATCACAGAAGCAGCAATCACCAGCAAAGTGGCACTAAGTAAATTGTTAGAGTTGCAAGTTGTCAAATGCCCGAGTTGTGGTAGATGTTATCACAGGACCTTAAAAGAAGTGGACAGTCAGACAGTTGATGGATTGGTTTTAATTTTCCAAAACTCCCCTGATCTGGGGAAGGTCGAATTGATTGGAAGGTAGCAAAAAAGTGACCCACATCCCCAACATTCAAAAAGGGTGGGAAATAGCAGACCAGGCCAGTGAGCTTAATATCTGTCAAGGAAAATATGTTAGAAGCTATTTATTAAAAAGATATAGCATGGCACTTCAATAAGTTCAAGGTAATCAGTCAGAGATAACATGGTTTTGTGAAAGTGAAATCATGTTGAACCATTTGATGGAATTATTGATGAAATATCATGTACTATGGATAAAGAGGGGCCACTGCATGTACTTAAATTTTCAGAAGACATTTGATAAAGCATTGCAACAAAAGTTCTTGCGGAAAATAAAAGCTCATTTCTTTTTGGGCGCGTGGAATTTGAATATATTGACAAGGATAGATGATTGGTTAGCCAATAGAAAGTCAAGAGTAGTCATGAAAGGAACTCTCTCAGGTTGCCAGGATGTGACAAGTGGTGTGCCACAGGAATCGGTGCTGGAACCTCAACTGTTTAAAGTCACATATGAGGGAAATGTATGGTTGATAAATTTGTTGATGAAACAAAGGTGGGAGGAAACTAAGTTGCAAAGATGATATAGGGAGATACAAAAAGATACATACAATTCAAGTGAGAAAGCAAAGATCCAGCAAGCTAGCAAATCATGTATAATGTGGAAAAATATGAAACTGTCCATTTTGGCAGGAAGAATAAAAAAAGCATATTATCGAAATGGTGAGAGATTACAGAACTCTGCAATATAGAAGATTTTTACCCTAAAACAAAAATCATAAACGTTTAGTCTGGTAGTAATTTGGAAAGCTAATAAAATGTTATCATTAAATGACAGGCAGACCAAGAGGTGCAATGGTCTATTCTTGTTCCTTGTTTGCGTTAGATAAATAATTTCTACTTCCTGGTTTATACTCTACAAATTTTAATGAAAATCTTTAAATTTATTTGGAGAATTCTTTCCATTGTTCCCCAGTAGAAAAGTGCTTGAAATTATCTTCTGTAATGACAAATCGTTGCTCAAATGTTCAATAGAATTCTGTGGGCAGCTACAAGTGTAATGCACAGTAAGCTCTGTTCCTTCAAGTTCAATTTAGAGAAAAACCACTAATGCTACTTCATAGCAAATAAATAGTATAGCAGAAGATTGTATCAGTGATAATGGGATTCTCCAGCATCTGCAGTTCCAAGATAACAAAGTGTGGAGCTGGATGAACACAGCAGGCCAAGCAGCATCTCAGGTCTAGGCCCAAAACGTCAGCTTTTGTGCTCCTGAGATGCTGCTTGGCCTGCTGTGTTCATCCAGCTCCACACTTTGTTATTTTAGCAAAAGATTGTATTTGGTTTAAGTCAATTGCTATTTCACAACTTTATCTTGAATTTCAGAATATTTACTTACCATTGATGTAGTATAAAAATTGTTTTAACAATTCTTGAAAAATACAAATTTTCAATGATCAAAAGTTTAAATTGGATTAGATTAGATTCTCTACAATGTGGAAACAGGCCTTTTGGCCCGACAAGTCCACACCACCCCTTGAAGCATCCCACCCAGACCCATCTCCCTATAACCCACACACCCCTGAACACTACGGGCAATTTAGCATGGCCAATCCACCTAGCGTGCACATCTTTAGACTGTGGGAAGAAACCAGAGCACCAGAGGAAACCCATGCAGTCACAGGGAGAATGTGCAAACTCCACACAGACAGTTGCCGAGGCTGGAATTGAACCCGGGTCCCTGGCTCTGTGAGGCTGCAGTGCTAACCACTGAGCCACCGTGCTGCCCCAGCTTATACCGTTTACAGAATAGCAAAATATTTTACTTGGATTTTCTTGGATTTAGAGATCTTGCACAAAAGGCTGCATATTTTGTACTTAGCACAAATTATGTGTTTCAAACTATAGCGAAGTTATGTGCAATGTTTAGAGAACATAAGATAAAAGAGTGAAAGCAGCCTTATGGAAGTAGTATCTTTAGTATTTATACCCTGCTCGGATATCAGGCATCTGCTTTTTCAGTTCACAAACAATGGCTGATTAAGCAGCTAGGTCTTGACACCGATGGATATCAGCCATATCTAATTTTACGCAATGATGCATTTGTTTTAGTCTGTGAAAACATGATAGGGATTGATCAGTTTTATTTTATGGCTCACAGTTAAACGTAGAAAGAAATGATTTACTGGTGTTAAAAAATACCGAATTGATTAAATGAGTGAAATTTTCTCCACAAGGTGGCTCAGACCACCAGAGAATGGCAAGAAAAATTAGATACATTCTTTATTCTCACGATAATTCAAAATCAACTTGAAAGAAAATTCAGATAAAATTCTGTAACAAATTGAGGCAATACAATCTTGCTGTTCCTTTGTTCTATTGTCCTATCAAATATTTGTTCCTATTGTTAAGTTTCACAAAATTTTACAACACAGCACTAGTCATGGCTGGCAATATTAGGTTTCCTGGCCAAAAATTGAGGATCTAAGACATATTTTCATTCATACACACGAGTCTACCAGGTCAGGATCTTGCCTATTGCTCTTGTGGCAAGTAGAACAAAAGAATGAAGAGGTGAAGATGATGCTGAGGATTTTGAGGCACTCAAGTGAAGTGATGTACTTTCTTGCTGCCCAGAGTGACAACTGGTGAGCCTGCAAATGACAGTGGCTCTTTGTTCAACCAGCAGAAAAAGAGACTAGTTCACCATATTGCATCAAATCTTTGGCATCATATTTTAGAAAGGATGCAGAAAAGGTTCACGGAAATTATTTTAGGGATGACGAACAACCAGTTATGATTAGATTGGAAAAGTTGGGATTGTTTTCCTTGGACAAAATAAGGCTAAGAAGATCTGAATGAGATATTCAAAATCATGAGAGGTCTCTACTGAGACAATGGGGAGAAACTGTTCCCATTCATGAAGAATCAACAACAAGGAGGCACAAATTTAAACTAATTTGCAGTAGCAGTAAAAATAACTCGGTGGAAGCAGATTCAACCAAAGTACCCAAAAGAGAATTAGACTGTTATCTGAAAAAGAAGAATGTAAAGGGTTAGGCTAAGAAGGCAAGAGAAGGTCAAAAACGCAACTACACATTTGGGGATGATAATGAACTGAATGGTCTCCTTCTTCACTGTAACAATAATGTGATTGATGGAAGTCAATATGGGGTCAGATTTAATAGTTTGAAAGGGTGTCTACTGAAGCTCTAGTCAAAACATTTGAAGTCAGTGACAGATCAGAATGTGCACTGACTGAAGTGTTCTACTGTTCTGACGCTACTCATTTGTAAAGGTCCAGGAGAGAAGTTTACGTGAAGTTATGTACAGTTGAAGATTTAGTACCATTGCTCTTTCAATCTACTTCTAATGGAAATAGTAAATGTCACCGTTGGCTAATCCTGTCAACAGATCTATCAACATTACATATGAATGGTTCAACCAGGATTGGCATATGTTAAAAATCTCAGATGTCACATGGCTTTGGACACAGCAATAGTCACTTTGAGAAAGGTGGGATGTGTCAGTCAGCTGTGAGCAAGATGTAATTTGGCCTTGTCCATTTCAGATGTGTATTTGAGGCACTAGGAACAAAAATAGATTGGTAGGTTTCTGGGCCCCTCAGTGTCGACTTTTCCAAGCTGTCAGAGTTCATAATATTGCTCCATGTTCCTGGGATCGACTGCCAATTTATAGGAGTCTAAGAAGGGAAGGGTGCAACTGTGGAGTATACAAGGTAGCATTTGACCTTATTCCCAGGCAGACTAGTTGGTGAATTAATCCAAACAAGAACTGCCCATTTTCAGGCCATTATAAGCAAGATCATTTTTTGGTGGACAAAAGTGGATTCATGACTATAATAATTTACAACATTTAATCATGCACTTCACACCAAATGTCCATTAGGTAAACTGCAAGGTAGTACGTAGTTATTGCACGGATGTCTAAAGTAACTATCTCGGCCAGAAAAAAAACTTTTCTTTAGATAAGGATTATAAGTTAAGACAAAGGGACAATTCCAGTGCTTCCCAAACTAATTTAAAAAGTCTTTCCTGCACCTTATTAATATTAACTTCTCATCCATTACCTTTTCTTCATCTTCATCCTCATCCTCATCATCTAGAAAACGTATTGCACTGATTCTGTTCATTGCACGTTCATTCCACATTTCATCAGACATGTCATTCACCAAATTTTCCAATGCTCCACAGCGAGGCAAGTGATCTGCTGGAATCAATTTAGCACAGAAAATTATGTAAACATATTTCCACAAAGTTATAAAATTTGGTGAGTAAAAAAACAAGCAAATGCAATCTAAGTTGAATAATTGACAAGTTGCTCGGTTTTAAAACGAAAGCAATTTTGCTCTAAAAATGTTGTAAAAATGTTTTCAACTTTTTCAGAGATAACGTATGAAATGAAAAAGTTCTTAACATTCTAAAGTACACATTAGGATTTTTCATCTAGTTTTGTATTGCAAAGGATCTGTCTGATTTAATTCAGTGCTTTTTCCACTCCTTTTCACCTGTTCGTCAGTAAATAATTTTGAAACAGATGATACTAACTACAAATCACATAAGGATCCATCTTAAATATCGTGGGTACTCTTAAGTCGTACACCGTGCAAATTCAATATGGCCAAGGCTTCAAACGTTATCCAAAAATAACTAGACTTTCAAGTTAGAAGACAGGGTTGAAGTTTATATAATTTCACCCATTATTCTCTTCAACTATTCCGCAACATCAAAACTAATTCTTTCGAAAGTGAAAGGCATAATTACCCACAAATTATAACACTTAACTAAAACTCACTTCCTGCATTGGACAAAGAAAATATTTAACTGCATTTATCAGTACAAGCAAACATCACTTTCTTAGCACGAGGGGATGGTGGATTTGAGCTTGGAGAGATGAAGGGTGAGGTCTAAAAAGGATAAAAATGACATATGAACTGTACACAGTACTTTCAAGAGAACAAAATCAAAAGTTAACCTAAATAGTGTTTTAAAGTCAAAGAGGTATAAATTCTTATTTTTTTTTCAAAAAGTGCTTGCATAACAGTAGCTTCCCACAAGAGCTGCCATGCCTTTAAAGGAGAGATGATGAAAGAGGCCAAGCCAAAGAAATAGAACTCTAAAACAGTAAAAAGAAAACAAGCTTTGGTAAACAGTGTTTGGAAAGATAGAGAAAATGAGAAGAAAACAAACATAATTGAAACAAAGAGCAGAATAAGGAAAATGTTGCATGGTGGGGCCTGAAAATAATGGTGGGAGTCAGTATTGAAAAAAGTACACAATGCTGCTCACACTGGCACAAAGTAGACTGCAAAGAAACACAGAAAAAGCAAACAGAACATAATGAGACTTGAAATAAAATGGGTCTTCTAAAACAAAAATGGAGAAAATGATCATGTTTTCCAAAAAACAAATTAACCAAACAACTAAAATCACATGAATAATGCTTTACATTCCAGAAACATTTGTGCTTTTAGCAAAGTCGAGCATAACACACTGAATAAATTCTTTATTTCCATGTTATTGCATACAATATTGGCCAATGCATGCAGCCACTATATGAATTAAACCTGCAAGAGTTGATTTAACACTTTGTGCCTATTGCCCAACTATTGTTGCCTCAACTCATAGTCATGCAGCTGGGCAGACTTAACACAGTTCTTATTAACGTGTCTACATGAATAGGGCCTCATTAAAAGTGATATTTGTTAGACTTCAGAATCACATACATAACATATAAATGAAACCAGTCAGAGAAATATAGATAGGTTAGGAAACACAATATCATTTGTTCACTTAATTTTCAGATCATGGACTGAGATGCCTTGCAGGCTTGAACAAAAACACTGGTTGTAATTGGCAATGAGATTAATTTATCTTTGTGCAAGAGTAGTTTTAAAACTTGATGAACAGAGAAACGAATTCTTTAACAGAAAAAGATACCTAGAAGACATGTTTGAAAGGACCAGACTTGTAATCAATTATATTCAGATGGAACACAATGCAGGGTCTGCCTTAGAAATTTACTTTGGCACATTGATGCTAGGTGTTTCTGTAAATAATCTCAGCACTTTGCAATTAGCCATGTGCTGCCCAACTATTCTTAGCATAAACTATTCAACTTAGTGAATGGCAGAACAGGTTCAATGGGCCGAATAGCCCACTTCTGCGCCAAACCTTCTGTACGTAGATTTGCTTTCAAAGCTTGGTTAGCATGAACGTTTTAACAGGCCAACTCGGAGGTTCCTAGGTAACATCTACCTTTGTCCTAAGAAGCATAAGTCATGGATCTGGGAGATATGTCATAGAACTAAATTTGCACATTCTACGGTGTGGAGGGAGTGCGTGTTTCAGCCAGGCAGTACCATGCTAATCACTATTAATATAATCGCTTCCAATCACAATGACTGAATCCCACTGTCGAGTGTGCAGGGAAACTATGATTGAAAACAATGCAAATGACCCATTTAAGGCACTTATCAAGAAAATACTTTGATTTTATAAACATAAGATAGCTGATAGCCTGCATATCTTGTATCTAAGTTCTTTAACTTAGCCAACAACTTTTTTTTTTAAATGCAACTTCAAAGTTGTCTTTCATTCCCCTCCCTCTCCATTTCCTTATTTCATCCACTTCAATGGAGTTCAGCAGAACATAAACTTAGAATTAATTCATAAACTGTAGGGATTTGGACAGAGTAATTTGGAAAAACGTTTCTTATTGGTGGAAGCATCAAGAATCAGAAAGCATGGATCTAAGAAGATAAAGAAACAACAACTGCACAAGGGAGGAACTCAGGAAGTGGTTAGAAACTGGAATGTACTGCTCAAGAATGCAGCAGAAGTAGATCCAATCATAGCTTTCAAACAAACGTATAATTATTTGAAAAGTAACAAAGTACAGGTCAATGTAAATGTTTTAGGGAGTAGCACTAAATCAATTGCTCTTGCAGTATGAGCATGACAGAAACAAATGGCCTCCTTCTGTATTGTTACTATTCTATCATTACAGTTTCTCAAAAGATTTTGACTGGTTCAGGATGCAATGTTTTTCTGAGGTTCCTTTCCTTCTAGTAAAGGCCCAAAATTGTACAAAACAAATGAAAATCATTGCTTGACTAAAACAGTTCAGTACATTTTAATCTCATACTTCCACAATATTGGATTGCTGCCATTATTGCCAACTCAACCAACTTTGAGCATCAGTAAGACCACTGAGATTCCAAGTAGAAGTAAAAGTTCTTTGCAATCCTGAAATGGGGAGGGGAAAAAAAAAATCACAGGGGTCATACCCCAAAACAATTTGCTACTCTCTAAGAATCTTCTGGTGGAAAAGGACACGCAAAAGGAGAATGAAAATGAGAATTCACACAGTACACACTCATGAAAAGCCACAAACTAAATGACGAAATAAATGTACATTGTTCTTTTCAAGATGGTCAAGTGTTAAGAGTAACAGCGATAGGGGTCCATATCTCCGGCTTCACGATCCCCAGACCTCCATCTCTATTTCATGCGTATAAAATGCCATCAGTAGTAAAGTGTGGCAAGTGTAAAACATCTGAGCAATTCTCCAATCAAACGATTTCAAACATCACGCCCAAAAGGCTTCACTGTAGTGGAGGCTTCAGGCACTCAGTAAGCAGTACTAAAAGCACTGAAGACCAACAAGAGCAAGCTGCTGACACAGATGAAGGACCCTGCATCCAGCATTTGGTATACATTTCACCCTAACAAGCAAAGCAAATACTAATCTCTAACTCATTGCATCTAATTAACTACTGTTGAACACAACACACGCCAAGTGTTGAGATGTTGATCAGGCTCATATGAATGGTGCTTGCAAGCTCCTAGCTTGGATTATCAGAAGTCATATCAATAATCTTCTGACACAGAGGTGTGAAATCAACCACCTGAGTCAAAACTCCAGGGAACTAAGCAAAGATGGCAGCAAAGTACATAAGTACAGACGCACAATGACAGGCATTTTTTAAAAACAATGTTGGCCAGGAGAGTTGTGCATGAGTAACTCAAAGACATTGCTAAGTAATAGATACCTAACAGTGGGCTTTGAAATTCAAGCAACATACTGCATGACACAGTGTGGTCAAAGTCAAAGTAATGGCCCTACTACAGGAGGAGTACTTGGACTGCAGCATGACTTAGATGTTTCTGACAAAATTTCCAAACAGGCTCGTCCAACCGTGCTTCGGTGGAAAGGAGGTGGGAAAGAAGTTTTTGTTGCTGGGTACTTTAATGGCTGGATGAACAAAATCTCACTTGGCAGAAGGTAGGTGCTTCATAATCTTCTCTGGATTCCTGATTATCAGCTTGGCACAAGTTTGAGCTGTCACCTGCAGTGATTACAGGGGGCTAGCTGCTTGCACAAAGCATATGCAACCAGCCCTAAGCCAAAACAAAGGACCTCAGGCTCATGATTGTACATAGCAGATATTAAATAGGCTGCTGAAAACTGGCACACATTTTGGTAAGGATAGGGCAAAAATAGTGAGGACAATTTCTAGAAGGTCTTTCCTTCTTGTTAATTTTCTCTTCACACGTCACAGACCCATTCTGCCCGAGACAGAAATGACAACTGCACAGTCTTGTGAAAATGAGGCTTTCTTGCTTATTGAAGGTGTCTTCCACTATGTGGTGTAGCACTGCCACTATAACATAAATAGGACATTCACAAGTTATTGTATCAGCAGCAAAATTGTATTTGACAAAATAGTCAAAGTCATCCCTTACTCTTACCATCAGCATCAAACCAGGGTATTAATTGTGATTATCTGAGTAGCGGGCAGCATGGTAGAAGCACCAACCATACCTAAAAATGACATGCCAACCTGGTGAAGCCAGTATTACTTGAATCCTAAGCTGTAAAAGCAGAATGTTACAGACTGAGCTAACCAATCTCATTACCAGTGGATGAAATCAGAATTCTGTAGTCATGCCACAGTCAGGAATGTCAATGGTTAACTGAACAAACTGTTGGGATGTTGCACAAATATTTCAGATAAGGTGACTAGCAAAAGTTTTTCCCTAAGCGAGGGGAGTTCAAAAACAAACAGCATTTTTTAAGTTGAGAAGAGAAAGTTTTAGGGAGGACATGAGGAGCAACCCTTTTTTTAAAAAACAGGGTGTGGTTTATGTGTGGAATGAACTGTCAGGGGAAATGGTGGATGTGGGTACAATTACAACATTTCAAAGACATTTGGATAAGTACATAAATAGGAAAGGTTTATAGGGATACTGGCCACAAACAAGCAAATGGAAAGAGTTTAGTTTAGGAAATATGGTCGGCATGGACAAGTTGGACCAAAGGGTTTGGTTTCATTTTGTATTACTCAATGACTCTCTAAGTGATACTTCCTAAGTAGTTCAACTACATACAACGTATTTGGATTACTCATGGATATTTTCCCTGATGCTTCATTTATCCAATCTAAGAAATTATTCATCATTTTTCAACAATGTCACAGACAAAGGAAAAGCAGGGGAAAGTCAAGCAAGAATGATGCAGACTTTGAAATAAATTACTGACTAAGTGGAAAGCAGAAAATGTTTACATATAAAAACAAATATAAGAACAATCTCCCAGCTGGAAGTAGGTTAAATTTTAAATAAAATTAACAGGCATTTATCATTCCTCCAAAAAAACCCTTCTAATTATCCTTTTTTTGACTAGATTACTGTACACTGGTGGCAGATACTGTACCATAGTTGTTCTGTTCAGAAGGCAGTTGAGGAAGCAACACACAGGTCAGAACTTTTTCCCTTGTTTCAACATCGATGTCAGTCTGGAAAGTTAGAAGAGGCTGTGACTGGTTTTCAGACAACCAAAGGGCCTTCAGTTTCAAGCTGGTCAGGGATAATGGCAAATATTTCAACCTGTGTTGAAGAAAATGGCAAGAGTTTTTGCAAAAATAGTGAAGATAGAAAAAGGTCATTAAATGGTTTAAACACAGTAGGGTGCAGACTTGGGTACTCATTCCAGGAGGAAATCGCTGAACATTCAGTACTGTAAAAAAACAGCTGATGTTTCTTCCTTCCAGAAATTTACTAAGGCTACATAGGCTACGGTGACAAAGGGCTGGACCTTACAGCATTTTCACCAACATTTCGAAAGCAAGGATAAGAGATCTCATAAAATGCAACATTGAGCCTTACCACTATCATCCTCCTGCCCTCACCCGTCTCCAATTTTACAACTCTGACAGAGAAGTGGTTTTCGGCAAATTACCTGCACTTAAGCTAATGTCATTTTTCAGTGTTCATGTAATTGGCATTTGTTGGCCATTTAAGGACCTCATTCCATCACTATTTACCCCCAACAGGAAGAGACTTACACCAGGCAGCTATCCCAGCAACTTTTGTGTGCAGCAAAGGATCACCTTCATCCAATTAAGCTTATGAGCATGAAGGTCACTCCTTTTCACCCACCATTGGTGACTCAAAACCAGCCGCTCACTCTCCCCATCCCCACGCAATGGTCTGCCAGCCAGACCCAACCATTCCGTGAAATTAGCTTGAGGTCCAGCTCCATAACATCCTATTTTGGACAATGCCTATAGTCCCAGCAGTGGCTGTAACATGAAACTGGCATTGCCAGGACTAAAGAGACACAGAAGCCCAAAACGTCAGCTTCCGTGCTCCCAAGATGTGGCTCGCCTACTGTGTTCATCCAGCTCAACACTTTGTTAGCTCGGATTCTCCAGCATCTGCAGTTTCCATTATCTCAGGCCATTTTGACTACCAGCTCTTCTCCAGTTCGGGGTAAAAGTCTTCACTTTAGGCAATGAACTCTGCTTGCAATGTTAACTGGCTGTGGAAGAGCAGGCTTTTTGGTGGATTCTTGGCCAACCTTTGTTCTAGTCACGGGTACAGCTTACTGTAAAACTGTATCCTGTAAAATCCATCCTATAATCTGACAATTCAGCCTAATCTATGATTAATTTCATCTACTGACCATTACCACTCTGAGTTCTGATTATACAAGGTCTTGGACCTTAGGCAACGATTCGATTTTTCTTTAAAGAAAAAAGTCAATTCATCAAAGCTTTCAGGATTCTTAACTAATTACACATTCCAGGTAATTATAAATGGCAGAAATACACACAACATTACATCTATTCACAATTTATCATCCAAGTCATCATACATGCTTATCTGAAGGGAGATTTAGTATGTCTGGGTTTTGATGGGTGACGGACAGGCCAGCTCTCTCTATTCATCCAAAAGCCTCTAGTGCACTTCTTTTTGGAGGAAGTAAGCTGGGAAGAATGCAGAAGTATAATGAATCTGCAGGGAGAGAAACCATAGCTTGGTTTCCATTCTCAATGCAACACCAATGTTATCATTCAGCTTAGCAAATGCCTCATAGCTGCTTTGTCCACATTTACTGAAGGAAGATGCTCCATTACAGCAGCTTCTTATTGAAGAGTTCTTGCAACTCTTGTTGGGAACAGGACGAGCAGTGGAACTTCAAAGGCCAGGTGAGGGTCTGTGTGATCTCCAAGTAGACGGACTGGAAAGCAATATGACCAGAATGTCTGCAATACAATAGTTCAGGTTGTAGTTTGTCCAGGGTTTTGTGCATTCAGAGGGTTTATACAAGATTCCCAAATCCACACATTAGGCTGCAAATTAAATTAATGCCAGTCATTTTCTAACATTATCAGGTAGCTTTGGTTGCTGCAGTTTTTAATCAAGGAAAATTATTGGAGTAAAGAGGGTTTGTTGACAGGAGAGTTTGATTAATGGTTATTTTCTACTGGATTTTCAGGAAACTACTTGACTTTGAAGTAATAATGATCATTTCAGAATTAACATTCACATTCATTAAGGCAAGAAATGTATTTTTGGATTTCGCAGGTACTGCACATTATCTAAAAATTAAGTTCAAAGCAACTTATTTTCTGCTTACATATGTGCACTTCTAAACCTTTTCTAAATTGACACAAACCATTTGTATCACTGTCATTTTGCTGTCCAAACATGCATCTAAATTTGTGACGACGGTTATCAACTCTAATAACTTTCTGTAATATAATGAAGCGTGTTAAAAATATACACCTCCACCCTCCCAATATACCTACCTGTTTCCAGCTAGGTCTAGCACATGGAGTTCAGTTGCCTGCGAAATTTCTGGCGGAATTCTGGTTAATCTGTTATCACGTAGACTGAAGACACTAAGGCAACAGCAGCCACCAATCTGCATTTGAAAATAAGGGCTTAGAAAAGTTACTACTTCTTCTACTGTCTCCAAGGATTATAATCTACCTTCTTTAACACAATCCAAATGCAGAATTTTGTATGTATTACTACTCATATTAGATGTAAATGCCTGTGGGTAATAACCAACTTCAATTATTGAACATTAACTAACGACTAGCTCAGATTTTGTGGTCAGTAAAGTAGTGCAAAGACTGGTCACTGATTTCAAAAAGGCTGCTTCCAAAGATCTACCATCTATGTGGCATGAATTATCCCTTTCACGATGCAAATTTAAATTTAGCACCAATTCAGAGGGCTATCAAAGCAACCAGGGGACAGACAAAGTCATCAAGCAGAATAAGCAGCCAGTCACAGTGAAGTATTCTCACATGCAGCTAGCCAGGAAGTAAAATGCACTTTCCCAGAGAGCCAAACACAGGGGATTAAGGTAGCAGTTGAAATATCACAAATCCAATAAAACTTTCAAGCATGACTTTGTTATATCATGTAGAAGTTGGAATTCCCAAATTGAAATTTAGTTTTGCAGTGAGCAAGCTGATTAATAGCAATTACAAATTCAGTGCATTATTAGAAACCCAATTACATCACATTTAAAAAGATATAATTTTTGCAATGAGATGTATAATTTAAAAGGGCATTTTTTTTTAATCAGTTCAGCGATTTCTGCTTAGTTGCAGCCTCAACAGCACATAATGTAGAGAAGTCAGAGAGACAGAGTTTTAACAACACTAAAAGGGTCCCTCCACCCTTCCTGTTGATGCCAGTCATCAAGGAACTATTTATTTTAATCCCAATTCCAACACTTGGCCCATAGCCCTGTATTCTGTGACATTTCAATTGCTCATCCAAAATAGTTCTTAAGTGCCTTGACAGCTCCTGCCTCTTCAACCTTTTAGAAAGTAAGTTCCAGATACACACACCTCTGGGTAAGAATTTTTTTTTTTAAATTCCTTTAAAACTTCCTGCTCCTTAAGTTAACCTCTCCTCTCTGGTTAATAATCCCTCTAGTAAAATAAAAAAATCTCCCTATCTATATCCCTCAGACCTTTGTACATTTTAGTCAGTCAATTTGTCCTGGATGGTGTCAACCTTCACAAATGATGTTATGGTTGCACTCATCCAAGCAAGTGTAGAGTATTCCAACACACACTTGTCTTGTTGATGGTAGAAAGGTTTTCAAGAATCAGGAGGGGAGTTACTCGCGTAATATTTCTCGCCTTCAAACTGTTCTTGTAGCCACTGCATTTATGTGGTGAGTCCAGTTGACTTTCTGCTCAAAGATAACTCCCAGGATGTTGATAGTGGGGGATTCAGTGATGATAACACCATGGGGTTGTGGTTAGATTGTCTCTTATTGGTGATGGTCATAGCCTGGTATTTGTGTGGCGTGAATGTAACTTGTCAATTGTCAGCCCAAGCCTGAATATTGTCCAGATCTTGTTGCATTTGAACATGGACTGCTTCAGTATCTGAGGTGTTGCGAATGGTGCTGAACATTATGCAATTAATGGCAAACATCCCTACTTCTGACCTTATGATGGAGGGAAGGTCATTAATGAAGCAGTTGAAGCTGGTTGGGCCGATGACACTACCCTGATGAACCCGTGCAGAGATGTCCTGGAGCTGAGATAACTGGCCTCCAACAACCACTACCACCTTCCTAGTGTCAGGTATGACTCGAACCATCAGAGAGTTTGCCCTTGATACCCATTGATTCCAGTTTTACTGGGGCTTCTTAATGTCACACTTGGTCAAATGCAGCCTTGACGTCAAGGTTGTCTATCTCACCTCACTTCTGGGATTCAGTTCCTTCAGTCGTGGTTGAACCAAGGCTGTAATGAAGTCAGGAGCTGAGTGGCCCTGACAGAACTCAAACTGGGTGTCACTGTGCAGGTTACTGCTGAACAGGTGCTGTTTGATAACACTGCTAATGACACCTTCCATCACTTTACTGATGATGGAGAGTAGACTGATGGGGCAGTAATTGGCTGGGCTGGATGTAACATTCTTTTATGTACAGGTCATACTTAGGCAATTTCCCACATTGTCTTGAATGTATATGGTGTTGCCAGTGTTGTAACTGTACAGGAACAACTTGGTTAGGGGCAGAGCGAATTCTGGTGCACAAGTCTCCAGTACTAATTTCAGAATGTTGTCAAGGCCCGTGGCCTTTGCAGTATCCAATCTAAGTTCTTGACATCACATGGAGTGAACTGAATTGACTGAAGACTTATCTGTAATGCTGGGGACCACTGAAGGAGATGGAGATGGATCTTCCATTTGGCATTTCTGGCTGAAGACTGCTGCAAATGTATCAGCTTTATCTTTTGCACTGATGTGCTGGGCTCTTACATCATTGAGGATGGGGATTTTGTGCAGCCTCCTCCTCCGGTGAGTTGTTTAATTGTCCACCACCATTCCTGACTTGATGTGGCAGGACCGCAGAGCTTAGATCTAATCCACTGGTTGTTGGATCACTTAGCTCTGTCTGTCACTTGCTGCTTATGCTTTTGGCATGCAAATAGTCCTGTTTGGTGGCTTTACCGGGTCAATCCCTCATCTCCAGGTATGCCTGGTGCTACAACTAGCACGCCCTCCTGCACTCCCCACTGAACCAGACTTGACCCCTAGCTTGATGGTAATGGATAATGGTTGAGTGGGGGATATGCCAGGCCATGGGGTAACAGAATGTACTGGAGTACAATTCTGCTGTTGTTGATGGCCCACCATGCCTCACGGATGCCCAGTCTTGGGTTGCTAGATCTGTTCAATGTCTGTCTCATTTGGCACAGTATAAGTACCACACAACACGATGGAGGTTAATTTCAATATGAAGGCGGGATTTGATCTTCACAAGGACTGTGTGGTAGTCGCTCTTACCGATACTGTCATGGACAGATGCATCTGTAGCTGCAGATTGATAAGGATGAAGTCAAGTATGTTTTTCCCTCTTGTTTGTCCCCTCATTACCTGCTACAGACCTAGTCTAGCAGCTATGTCCTTTAGGACCCGACCAGCTCGATCAGTAGTACTGCTGCCAAGTCACACTTGGTGGTGGACATGAAAATCCCCCACCTTCAGAGCATATTGTGTGCCCTTGCCATCCTCAGTGCCCCCACTAAGTGTTGCTCAACATGGAGGATTACTGATTCATCAGGTGAGGGAGGATGATGTGGTAATCAGCAGGAGGTTTCCTTGCCCATGTTTAACCTGAAGCCATAAGACTTAATGCGGTCCACAGTCAATGTTGAGGATTCTTAAAGCAACACTCTCCTGACTGCATACCACTGTGCCGCCACCTCTGCTGGGTCTGTTCTGCTGGTAAAACACTGTCTGTAATGTATGATTCTGTGAGTACAACAATACCAGGCCATTGCTTGACTGATCAGTGAGAGAGCTCTCCCAATTTTGGCACTACATCAATGAAGAGGGCTTTGCAGAGTCAACAGAGCTGTTTCTGCTGTTGTCTTTTCCGGTGCCTCAGTCAATGCCAGATGATCTGTTCAGTTTCATTTCTTTGAGACTTTGTGCCGACTGAATGGCTTGCGAAGCCATTTCAGAGGGCAGTTGAGAATCAACCAAATTGCTGTGGGTCTGCGGGCACATGTAGGTAAGACCAGGTGAGGGTGGCACACTTCTTTCACTGAGGGACATTCATAAACCAGTTTTTCCAACAATCGACAATGATTTAATTGGTCATCAATACATTGGGATTCGAACCTGAATCCCCCAGAACATGATCTGGGTCTCTGGATTAATAGACCGATGATAATACGAATAGGCCATCATCTTCCCTTCACTTGACCACTTAACAGTCTTTCATGGATGAATGGACTTGTACATCAGGGTCCATCTGGTCCTATGTACTTCCCAAGTCCTACCATTCAATGCATCACCTCACTTTTCAGAATGAAATGCAATTTGTCACTGTTCAGCCCATCTACACTGGCCTCTGGTCTATGGCTTTCCTCCTCTCTAGTTACCACATCACCAATTTTTGTGTCTTCTGCAAACTTACTGATCTTACCTTCTATACTTAAAGCTAGAAAATAAATGTACATAATAAATAGCAAAGAGCCCAGCACTCAATCCTGCAGTATGCCAATGGACATGGGCTTATTGCCATTATGCTAATTTTTGGATTCAATTTGCCAAAATGCCCTGGATCCCATGGGCTCTTCCCTTCTTAACCAGCCTGCCATGGAAGAACTTGTAAAAATCCTTACTGAAGTCCATGTAGACTACATCAAATACATGTACACACCTAGTCACCTCACTGAAGAATTCAATTAAATTTGTTAATGTACTATAGTGTCGGCAATTTTTGGATTTTTACATATAACCTTTTATAGTTACTCCAGAGGTTGCCATCAGTTGCAGAAGAATAATGATGTTGGATAGCAGCAATTTGACATTCATTATTGCCAAGAAATCAAAACCAATGATAAGGTAGATCCTGCTAAGACAAGTCATTAGTGGGCATCATTGAAAGCTTCTTTTTCCACTCTTCAGCTCAAAACATATTTTGCAAAACATATTTACTTTAACTGCACACTGATAATGGTTAAGTATGGAAATTATGCACTCTCAGTTGAAACCAAGGTCCAGTCAACTCCTTAAACACTGAGATTTAAAAGTTGAGGAAGAAACAAGAACAAAATAGAAGGAAATAGAGAATAAATTAGAGCTGCATCAGATACAACAGGAGGAAAAGAAAGAAGATTGGATTAGGAGAGGACAGAGAGGAAAAGAAAGTTTTATCTTAAAAATTGTCAAACGACAATTCAGGAAAAGTAGTAAAAGGTTTAAGTTGTTCTGTCTCTGGTCCACAGACTTCCTCTGACATGGCACTAGCAATTTTTATATTGATAAGAAACTACATTACAGTTAAATTTCAGTCCTAGCTTCCAGCACTAAGTTTAATGAGCAGTCAAGAACAAATCAATCATTTGTTGGAAAATGAATGAATGAGGACTGGGAAGGAAACCTTTTGTGTGGGTAGCAAACGGTGAAGAAATGTAAATCAACCAACAAGTTCGTGAGGCTTGCAATTCATTGTGCATCTTTTTAGCTTGCTAAACTAATAAATGTAGTAATAGCAGCATGCATGATTAACCTGCTATCATTTTTCCAGCAAGACCTGCCTGCAGTATAAAAAGGGGGAAGAGGAGTTTGGATTGACTGAGGTGGTGTTGAGTGACAGAACAGATTACAGTTCCTTCTCCAGTCTCCTCCACCTGCCAACAATACTTCATTTTATAGCAAACAAGTAGTATTGAAGCTTTTGAGACTGCATTAAACAAATATTTTCCTAAGGCTCTCTATCCACTGTCAGCCATGTTCTGCTGCATTCTGTGCATCATCTTCTGTTTGGTAATGGGCAGCTGTTGGTCATTTTGTGCTACTTAATGAAGGGCAGGCCGAACACTAACCAAACCCCTAAGATACCATAATCATTTAACTAAATCTTGTTGAAAAATGAGACAAATGCTGTAATGCTAACTTTGAGTGTAAAAACTTGAAACTTCAATCAAAAATCCTGTAAACAGAAAAGTTAGAAAGTGATTGAACTTCACATTTATGAATATCAGGTTTAAAATATCTTTACAAATACTGCCAGCAACTTACTGTAAAAAGCCGTCAACTTGAACAGTCTGAAGAAATATTGCGGCACTCTAAAGTAACTGTGACTAGTGTGGCAAAGTAATTACAAGTATAATCTTTACAATAATCATCATCTGAATTGAAACAATTTTTTTTAAAAAAGAATTAGTTTTTACTCTTCCTCAGTCCTTTTCTCGTCCAGCACCCTATTAAACCAGCAACTAGCATCCATATTTTCCTAACAATACCAACGGTGACCAAAATATGTTTGGTTTTAAAGATATTTACACTTCCCATACCCCAACACGGTGCTCCCAATGACAATACAATCAAAATTGGTAACTTATCATCAAGGAAGTGAGCACATATAATACGGCACATTCATTGAAATGAACATGCCCGGTCTGGCAAGACAGGGTGAAATGGAGAGCAAGAAAACTAGAAGGGCATCAAAACATGCTGTCCTCTCATGTAACAACAACTGTGGATGGAGCAGTGTTAGAAACTGTCTGAGAAACAAGTCACCTTATACCAATCTCCCAATTAGAGGCTACCATGAAAGTGGAAAACTTTAGCCACAGCTGAAATTAGTGTGTATTTCTCAACTAATGGTGAATTGCTCTGTATCTGCAAAAAAATGAGGGGTCTGACTGTTCAGTATTACTAATTATTTAGGATTGATGCTTCAAATATGTAGGAAAGGTCAGGCCTTTGTTTTCGCATAGTAGTGGACTAGACTGCAGGAAATTGCACGGACAAGAATAAGAGGGTTCAGTTAACTTCAGCAGAAAGTTATATTTGACTTGTATTGAAATTAAAATGTTAACTTTATGCTATGCTCTTAACCAGAACAGAAAACTCTACATTCAATTTATTATAAATACACTTCCTAAGAAACTTTCTCAACCAGCTGAATACTTGCGTTAATCATAAATAAAGTGTTTTTATTACTATTTAGCAAATGCAAATCACCAGAGTCTAGCAATAAACCTACTAAACCTAGTCTGCAACTTACTCTGTAGAGGAGATACTCCTCGGTAATGCGTGGCATCTATTGGATTTCTTCACAAGTATAGTTTGGTTGCTCAGGTGACCTGGTATGACCTGAACCTGCATGGCAACAGCCACACTCGATATGGTAATTCAAAGCCTGCCAATCGACAAATGGAGTTTGTCACTTCCTGGATTTCCAATTTCTTGAGGCAAAGGATACCTGCTGGTGGATCTTGTGGAAGGTTGCTCCATATGGGAGACAGAGAGGGAAGCCAAGAAACAGGTGGTTTGAACAAGTCAACATGGAGGTGATGTACTGAAACTAGTTGAAAGGAAGCATTTAAAATAAAAAGATACACCTGAGATGTGAGTTTGTCAGTAAGTTAATAGAAAAAACCAACTGTATAAATCCTTCATTAGTCATCATAAACCAAATATCATAGCCAGATACAAATCTGAGAACATATTGAGCAACATGCAATAGTTTTTAAGGAGAATAACTTTTCTCCCCCCAGTTAATTACAGGGAAGTCTGAGGCCATTGTCATTGGTGTTGTCTTTACAAATCTTTTTCGCTGTCGACCACTTGTAATCCCCTAATTCTCTTTGACAAAGAAAGGCCATCTGCAACCTTGGTGATGTATGCGACCCCAGAATCAGGTTTTCCATCACATACCTGTATCACCAAAATTATATAAAGGAATAACAGAACTGAAAGCACATGGAATAAACTTGCAGCATTGTTTGAGAGTAGGAGATAGGGAACAGGGATAAAGGAAAATTGCTTCTTGCCTTTATCATTTCTCAAGGCTTCTGGAACAGTTTCCAAAACCTAGTTTCCAGAGCATGGAGCAACACTCTTCACTACGATAAAACCATACCAGAGCTAGCCCACACCATCATCCCAACTTGTCCTAATTTCCTGACATTCTTAAACATTCTGTATCTTCAATATTCAGGTACTTATCTATGACATCTAGTAGACACAATTGTAATAGCTACCAGATCTTTCTAATTTATTTCTACTTACATTTAGTTCATCTGTTTTGTCTTGAATGCTAGGTACTTTCAGTTATAGAGACTAGTTTTATCATTTTATTCTTTTCATGAACTCTGACATCATGTTGAGTTAATCTTAGATTTACCTTGTCCAACCCTTCCTGTCATGGCTTATTAATCTAATACTCCCTTTTTTGCCTTGCTCCTATGGTATTTTGTTTTACTGCACCTTTCAAAACTTGGTCCCTTCCTCCCATTATTTAGTTTTAAATCCTCTCCAATTATCTAGTTATGCAGTTGGCAAACACAGTGCAGCATGATTCAGACTGGGAATGATCCAAAAGCATAGATCCCACTGTCACCAATACTGGTGCTAATGCCCCATAACCCTGAGCCCATTTCATCCATACCATTCTTTGAGCCAATTATAATTCCCTAATCTGATTTGTCCTATACCAATTGGCACATGGCTCATCATAATCCAGAGTTTATGGCCTTTGAAGTTCTACTTCCTAATTAGCTGTCAAAGTGCTCATATTAACTATGCAGAACCTCCTCCTTTGTCCTCTCTGTGTCATTTACAGGGATAACGACTACTAGAACAAAAACAAAAAGTGCTGGATAAACCCAACATGTCTAGCAGCATCCAGACAGAAATGCAGAGTTAACACTTTGAATCCATTTTGACTCCTCTTCTGAGCTGAAATGGGTTAGAAATTGTGTTGTTTATACCTTTGTGAGAGGCAGAGCCAGGGAACAGCTCTGGCTCAGAAACCCAGTGCTAAAGCCAGAGGATCTGCTCCCTGGGAGGGAAGAGAACTAGAGATGTAAAATGGGTGTAAATTAAGATATGGAAGGGTGAAAATTGGTTCTTCACAATGACTGGATTCTCCCCCTCCCATTCTAAATTCCTCTCCAGTCCTGAGCTGATACCTCAAATCTGGGCACTGGACATGTAAGACAACAGTTTGGAATCTCACTCTTTGCTGTAGGGAATAGTGTGAATCCCCCTGACTATTGACTTTAGATTCTTTTTCAATCGTTTGGAATACTGCATACAATTCTGGTCACCACACTACCAGAACAACATACAGGCTTTGCAGAAGCTACAGAAAAAAGGTTTACCAGGATGTTGCCTGATTTGGTGGACATTAGCTATAAAGAAAGATTGCACAAATTTGGTTTGTTTTTACTTGAACATCAAAGGATATGGGAAGACCTGATAGATTTATGAGAGGCATTGATAAAATGGACAGAGGTTTTTACCAGTGTAGAAATGCCAGTTATGAGGGGACACAGGTTTAACGTAAAAAAGGGAATGTTTAAAAAAGATGCGTGAGGCAAACTGCTTTATATAGTGGGGTGTTAAGTGCCTCGAATGCATTCATAGAGGTGGTGGAGACAGATACAATACCAAGTTAAAGAGGGATCTGGACAGATGAAGGGAATAGGCAGGGAACAGAGGGATACAGGCCATATAGAGGCAAAAGAATTTTAGTTTAGAAAGGCATCATGTGTCGACACAGACTCAGTGGGCCCAAGGGCCTATTCTTGTGCTGTACAGTACTGTTCTTACTGCAGACATGTTTGCTGTCGCTAGAATTGGCATCCAGGAACTGCCATACACTGTATCTGCTATCCTTAATGCGTTTTGAATTGCTATTAAATTATTTTAATTTATTATTTTTTTCATATCTTAGATGACACTGTTTGTCTCCAGCTGCTCCTTTCATCTAGTTTTCTCTGATCTGATTCAACTGGATTAGCCATTTGTCAGCAGCTCTGACTGAACTAGATCATGCACTAATTGCATTTACTACTCTATTCTTGCACTTGGAATGCAGAGGTGATTCTCAATTTCTTTTCTCCTCTACATATTTAGGATAAAATGAAATGGGTAGTTAAAACAAACATTTGCTTCACTATAAACTCCCTAAACTAGCTGAAACATTTAAAATACTTGAGGCTGTGGAATGAGCAAGCTGCAAAGTGATGCTCACATAAACAAATCTAGGCTTGAAGAACCATTCAAACATAAATTCATGGTCTCACCAGGTTAACGAGTAAGAAGCCCGAACATGCAACTGTCTTACATATTCTTACATCAAATCCCATCTGTATTCAGCTAGCAAATCAATATTTACTTTATCCCAGAGATAGTAGGAACTGCAGATGCTGGAGAATCTGAGATAACAAGGTGTAGAGCTGGATGAACACAGCAGGCCAAGCAGCATCAGAAGAGCAGAATTTTCTGAAGAAGGGTCAGCCTGAAACATCAGCCTTCCTGCTCCTCTGATGCTGCTTTGCCTGCTGTGTTCATCTAGCTCTACATCTTGCTATCTCTTTATTTTACCCCAACTCGATTTCAGTTTAAGAGGGGGAAAAAAAACGCTAACTCATTATTCACAAACATTCCAATACAAGAATCTCATCACATAAAGTTGGAATAGTTTGGAACAGGAAGTGTCATTCAAGAGCTTGAGCCTGTTTTACTATTTAACGAGATCATGAGTGATCAGTATCTTAACTCTCGTCTGTCCATCTGCATTTCAGAACTCTGAATGTTCCTACCTAACGCAAAAATTATGCACTTATATTTTGAAATTTGCAATTGAACAAGCCACAGCAACCTTTAGGCAAGAGTTCCAGATTCCCAATACTGTTTTTGTGAAGAAGTGCATCCTGACATCACCTCTGGATCAGAGAATCACAGAATCCCTACAGTGTGAAAACGGGCCCTTCAACCCAACAAGTCCACACTGACGCTCACAGCATCCCACCCAGATCCATCCCCCTATATCCACCTAATCTACACATCTCTGAAATCGACAGGCAATTTAGCATGGCCGATCCACCTAGCCTGCATATCTTTGGACTGTGGGAGGAAACCCACGCAGACACGGGGAGAATGTGCAAACCACACACAGGCAGACAGTCGCCTGAGGGTGGAATCGAACCCGGGTTCCTGGTGCTGTGAGGCAACAGTGCTAACCACTGAGCCATTATGCCGCCCTAATAGACAAGAGCTAATTTGCCCACGACTCCCTCACCAGAGGACATAATTTACCTTTATGTACCCTACCAATTCAATTAATTACGTTGTCTTTGAACACAAATATATATTCAAACATCATTGTTATAGAGATAGTAGGAACTGCTGATGCTGGAGAATCTGAGATAACAAGGTGTAGAGCTGGATGAACACAGCAGGCCAAGCTGCATCAGAAGAGAAGGAAAGCTGACGTTTTGGGTCTAAACGTCATTTTCTGTTTGCAATTATCTACATATATAGTCCACATTAGAATCACAGGTGCTTTAAAGGCCATTGATAACCAAAATCTTTCCACATAAATTACATTAGTGGAGAGATTTTTTTTTTCCTATCCATTTTTGTGGGAAGTGGGCATTGCTGGATGGCCAGCATTTCTTGCCCATACCTAGGTTTCCCTTGCGAAGGTGGTGGTGAGCTCCCTCCTTGAACTGCTGCAGTCCCCCTGCTGTGGGTTGACCCGCAATCTTATGAGGGAGGTAATTCCAGCAACAGCGAAGAACAGCGATGTATTTCCAAGTCAGGATGATGAGTGGCTGGAAGGGGAACTTGGAGGTGGTGGTGTTCCCATACAGCTGCTGCCTTTGTCATTCTAGATGGAAGTGGTCATGAATTTGGAAGGTGTTATCTGAGGATCTTTGGTGAATTTCTGCAGTGCCTCTTGTAGATAGCACACACTGCTGCTATTAAGTGTTGGTGCAGGAGGGAGTGAGTGCTTGTGACTGTAGTGCCAATCAAGCTGGCTGCTTTATCCTGGATGATTCAAGTTTCTTGAGTGTTGTTGGGGCTGCACCATCCAGGCAAGTGGGGAGTATTCTATTACACTAACGTGTGCTTTATAGATGGTAGACAACTTGGAAGAGTCAGGAGATGCGTTACTCGCTGCAGCATTCCAAGTTTCTCGCCTGCTTTTGTAGCCACTGTGTTCATGTGCTGAGTCCAGTTGAGTTTCTGGTCAACGGTAACACGCAGGATGTTGATAGTCAGGGATTCAGTGATGGCAACACCACTGAATGTCGTGGGGTTGTGGTTAGATTGTCTCTCATTGGTGATGGTCATAGCCTGGCACTTGTGTGGCGTGAATTTCACTTCCCACTTGTCAGCCCAAGCCAGGATATTGTTCAGATCTTGTTGCACGTGAACATGGACTGCTTCTGCATCTGTGGAATTGCGAATGGCATTGAACATTGTGCAATCATCGGCAAACATCTCCACTTATGACCTTAAGATGAAGGGGAGGTCATTGACGAAGCAGCTGAAGATGGTTGAGCCGAGGACACTACCCTGGGAAACTCCTGCAGAGATGTCCTGGAGCTGAGACGATTGACCTCCAACAACCACAAACATCTTCCTACGTATCAGGTATGACTCCAACCACTGGCGCATTTGCCCCCGGTACCCACTGATTCCAGTCTTGCTAGGGGTCCTTGATGCCACACTTGGTCGAATGCAGCCTTGAAAACAAGTGCTGTCACTCTCACCTCACCCCTAGAATTCAGCTCTTTTGTCCACGTTTGAACTAAGGCTGTAAGGAGATCCAGAGCTGAGTGGCCCCGGCGAAACCCAAACTGGGTGTCACTGAGCAGGAGCTGCTTGATAGCACTGTTGATGACACCTTCGATCACTTTACTGATGATCAAGATTAGACTGATGGGGCAGTAATTGCTCGGGTCAGATTTGCCCTGCTTTTTAAGTACAGGACATACTTTGGCAATTTTCCACATTGTCACATAGAAACCAGCACGATAACTGTACTGGGACAGCTTGGCTAGGGGAGCGGCAAGTTCTGGAGTCTTCGGTACTATTGCCAGAATGTTGTCAGGGCCAGTAGCCTTTGCATTATCCAGTGTCTCCAACTGTTTCTCGATATCACGTTGAGTGAATCTAATTGGCTAATGATTGGTATCTGTAATGCTGGGGGCCACTGAAGGAGATGGAGATGGATCATCCACTCGGCATTTCTGGCTGAAGATTGCTGCAAATGTTTCAGCCTTATCTTTTGAACTGATGTGCTGGGCTCTTCCATCATTGAGGATGGAGATTTTGTGGAGCCTCCTCCTCTAGTGAGTTGTCTAGCTATCCACCACCATTCATGACTGGATGTGGCAGGACTGCAGAGCTTAGATCTGATCTGTTGGTTGTAGGATCATTTAGCTCTGTCTATTACTTGCTGCGCAAGTAGTCCTGTTTGGTGACTTTACCAGGTCAATACCTCATCTGCAGGTATGCCTGGTGCTGCTCCTCGCATCCCTCCTGCATGCTTCATTGAACTAGGGTTGATTCCCTTGCTTGATGGTGAATGGTTGAGTGGGGGACATGCCAGCCCATGAGGTTACAGTGTTGGAGTACAATTCTGCTGCTGTTGATAGCCCACAGCACCTTATGGATGCCCAGTTGAGTTGCTAGATCTGTGCAAAGTCTGTCCATTTAGCACGGTAATAGTGCCACACAACACGATGGAGGTTGATCTCAATGTGAAGGCGGGACTTCGTCTCCGCAAGGACCGTGTGATGGTCACTCTTACCAATACAGTCATGGACAAATGCAACTGCAGCTGGCAGATTAGTAAGGATAAGGTCAAGTATGATTTTCCCTCGTTGGTTCCCTCTCCACCCACCGCAGACCCAATCTCGCAGTTATGTCTTTTAGGGCCCAATCTGATCGATCATTAGTACTGCTGCCAAGCCACTCTTGGTGGTGGACATCAAAAACCCCACCAAAATACCTTTGATGCCCTCACCATTCTCAGTGCCCCCTCCAAGTGTTGTTCAACATTGACGACTATGGATTCATCAGCTGAGGGAGGACATTATGTGGTAACCAGCAGCAGGTTTCCTTGTCCATGTTTAACCTGAAGACATGAGACTTCATGGGGTCTGGAGTCAATGTCGAGGACTCCCAGAGCAACACCCTCCCGAACATATATCACTGTGCTGCCCACTATGCTGGGTCTGTCCAGCTGGTGAGTCAGGACACATCCAGGGGTGGTGACGGTGGTGTCCGGGGTGGTGTTTCTAAGGTATGATTCTTCGAGTATGACTATGCCAGGCTGTTGCTTGTCCAGTCTGTGAGACAGCTCTCCCAGATGTTAGTGAGGAGGACTTTGCATGGTTGACAAGGCCGTTTCAGCCACTGTCTTTTCCAGTGCCTAGGTCGATGCCAGATGATCTGTCCAGTTTCATTTCTTTGAGTCTTTGTAGCGATTGGTACAACTGAGTGGCTTGCTAGGCCATTTCAAAGGGCAGTTGACAGTCAACCACATTGCTGTAGGTCTAGAGTCACAGGTAGGCCAGACCAGGTGGGGAACACAGATTTCCTCCCCTGAAGGGAATTAGCGAACTAGGTGGGTTTTTCAGACAATCAGCAACGATTTCATAGTGATCAGTAGATTCTTAATTCCAGACTTTTAAAAAAAATTCCAATTCCACCATCTGCCGTGGTGGGATTCAAACCCAGGTCCTCTATCCATCTTTGGTCCGCCTCCCCCCCCCCTCCCTATTTATTTCAGAACCCTCTCCCCATCCCCCTCTCTGATGAAAGGTCTAGGCCCAAAACATCAGCTTTTGTGCTCCTGAGATGCTGCCTGGCCTGCTGTGTTCATCCAGCTCCACCCTTTGTTATCTTGGATTCTCCAGCATCTGCAGTTCCCATTATCCCTAGGACATCAGCTGGGTTTCTGGATTAATAGTCTAGCGGTAATACAACCAGGCCATTGCCTAGATATATTAAGACAGGTAGCCCATCATTGTTCATTGATGGACACCATTCCTTTCCCAAACGAATATTTTCATTTAAAAATCATTGTTATAGATTTTGTTTGTTCAGAGTTAGTTTACACATTTGTAACAAAGTGAAATAAAGATCACTGATGGTAACAGAAATAAGCACAATTCAGGATAATGCATCAAGACTCCCATCAATTTACATTTGTGTACTGCCCTTAATACACTGAAGCATTTTCTGTCTCAACTTCAACAATTTCTACAAGTAGTGGGAACTGAGAAAAAAAATTAATGCTGGAAAAGCTCAGTTGATCAGACACCATCTGTGGAGAGAAACCTAGTTCATGCTTCCAATTTGTGACAATAAAGGATATTCTATTCTATTTGAATTCAACTACTTTGTCGGAACAAGGTCTATGTTGCAATTATTCATAACAGCCCATTCAACATTTCATCCAAATTTCCCAATACTAATGCCACTGCTTACGGCAAGATCCAACAAAACATTATCCTAAATCCACAACGGGTGTAAAACGTTTCAGGTCTGCATCCAGCAATCTTGAAGGAGTTTCAGGGCAATAATGAAAAGTCTTTTACAGATAACATTGGACAGCAATCTTGCCTTGAATCAAAGAAGCACTGCATATCTCTTTATAATTTTCTCAAATTTGGCAGCAAAATGCGTTCATTCTGCATTATCTTCTTGCCTTTCCCTGCTTACAGGATGCGTACGGATGAGCTAGTCAAAAAACTAGTGCTTCCAACATATTCAGTCAGGTTAAAGTGGCCAGAGACATTCCCATGAAGTTAACATTTCAGACTACATTTTTGCTGTTACTGTCAGTTCTGAAGACTTGGAGAATATTAATTTATAAAAAAGATTCATTGCTGCTCAAGGTCTGTTGTAATTATATGTGAGGTTAAACCAAATGCCTAGCCCACCAGCCAAGAGCATTGCAATCGAGACTGCCACCGAGATTGTAAATTCTTGTAGCTAAACTAATGACGCCTTTTCCCCCCACCCCCAAGAGTTTAAATGTGAAAAACAAACATTCACACATTCATTTTTCGTTGAACTGCTTGATGTAAAATAGCTAGATTAAAGCTTGTAACATCTCTTATCACATTTGAATGTACTATCAGAAAGTTGCTAATGGGCCTGACAGTAAAAATGTACTAGGAAGTTTTCTTATATCCCTGAACATAATGCAGTTTTTGCAAAGTTCAGTTCCAATGTTTCGCCAATGTCAAACTAGATTCCAAGGAAGAAAACTACACAAGGCAGACTTGCAAGTTAATTACAATTAAAAAAAAAGGGTCTAAAATGAAATCCAGTTTGCTCAGAAACTGGAAGACATATCCTAGAATGGGCCATAAACTACAATAATGGTTTTCTGATTTATTTTTGTGCTTCATCACTTTCTAAAATCCACTCAACTCTGAGTAGAAACTATGCTGTATGTTACGATCTCTTCGGGATAAAGCTGTTAAGATACAAAAGTGGTAAATTATTGCTTGTGATGTATCTCAACCTTGCATGGTTCACCATACAATAAGCACCAGTCTTTCATTGCTCACCTTCAACTGGAACATTTCTAGTGGACATCACTGATTGGTAACAGTGCTCCCATTCTGTAGTCAAGGGAATGGGGGAATGGAGAGATCTGTCCAGGTGTATTTAAATACATGGAGAGCTCTGTTCAAAACAATGTTCAATAAAATTCAAGCTATTAATGACATCAGGAATAAGGGAACAGCATAGGAAAGTATTGCTGGGGTAGATGATCAGCAACAATCTCCAAGGCATAGCAAGCATGGGGGGGGGGGGGGGGGGGGAGAGCAGAAAGGCCTGCTAATGCTCCTATTTTCCTTACCTTCAATTGATAGTAACTTTGTTATGTCAGCAATTGATCAGAAAGTCAGACTTTACCGAAATTTGGGGGGAAAATAGTCAAAACTGTGAAGTAAATCTCCACTGTAAAATCTAATCCCCAGATTTCCCACTGAGTTACCTTAAAAACATAGCAGTCCACAAAAAAATGAGTCTGTTAGAACAGTGGTGAAGTCAGGACTATCAATTTACAAGTTCCACTAACTGATTTGAATACCATAAAATTCTTGACTAAAAGTTTAAATGGAAGAAACTTGGACTTAAGATGGCTGCTGAGATCACCAGACCTTAAATTGAGGCAAATTCAGGAAACCAATGTGGAATAACCAAAATTGTCTGTCCTGGAATTACCATTTTCTACAGATATTAACATGCCCAACTTTGAAGAATGTACTGACAATCGAGCCTCACTACTCCTTAAGCCATGACAAATTAGTATGAATCTAATTACATCATGAAAATCAATTTTCCTGACTGACTAGTTTCAATTGTGCACCCAAAGGTAATACACACCAGTTTCATCATGAATTGGAAAAATAACTATTTATAATAAAACATTTAGACTTCAACAAAATGACAAAGAAGATGTATTATCAATTCATTAATCTACTACAATAAAACTAAAGCTATAATCCTCTTAAAACAAAAAAGGGAAATAGAAACTGCTAGAGAAAGTCGGCAGGTTTGCTGAGTTTCTCAAGCAATTTCTATTTTTGGTTGCTTCAGATCTCCAGTTTCTGCAATTCTTTGTTCCACGATGCTCTTAAGTACACACATCCATAAAACATAAAAAAGACAGTTCAACATAAATCTTATCGGTGGGGAAAAATTTATAGTCAGTGAAAACAGTTCTGCATCACCCGTCCAGACTACAAAACAAAATGGGTTTTTTTCACAATCTTCTCAATCCTTATGGAAGGCAACAGTATTATCAGCAAAGCAATGGGCAGTCTGTACTGGTAGACCAGCTGGACTCGAGGTCTTACATTTCCCTACGTTTTAGGTTTCTTTCGGTTTCCGAGTGCAGCTTTTCTGCCTCTTTACACAGAGAATGGGGTCAAGGCAGATTATGTTGCACCTGGCTTTTGGAGGTTTCTGTTTGGATTCATCGACAGGCAGCTTTAAGCTGCAGGTCAGATGGTTGTTAGTGTGCTGAGCTCCTCTGAACCTGTAACAAATGGTGCCAGTTTGTCTGGACTCACAGTGCCAAAAAAACAATACAGCTGGATATGCATCACTTCATTTCTTTTTCCCCACCCTGACCCCAGGTTGCACACACAACTTCTTGTAGACTCTCTTCCCCTTTTTAAAGCAGTAATCATTCTTCCCATTTTCAATCTATCATCACAAGTAAAACTGTCTAAGCTTCACATTTCAGTTAAGAGATGAAACAGCAACATGACACATTTAAAAAAGAGAATTACACCCAGTCAGGCTCGTGTATCTCTTATAACAGCTGTTAAATAATCACTGAAACGAGATAGTGGTATGAATTGGGTTTTGTTACTACATTTATTTTTGTATAAACTATACAGAATCTAATTGAAACATCATAGTTAGAAACTAGCACTGTCAGTGGACTCCAACCGTGGCTCAGTTCAATCAAATGATTTTCTTGCCTGTATTATTTTTCTGTTTCCATCTGAGCTTTCTCCAGGTTTAGCCAACAAGGATGTTATCCACATCATGGCAAGCAAACACTGTACATCCAGTTGTACATCTACTAATTTCCTTGTACTTCCTAAGTCAGTTTACTAGATCTTCCCATCACCCTACAAATGTTTTTTAATAAGGTAATGGTTCAAATATAGGTTTAACTGAGAAATAACTAATTAGGGAAGGTGTGCACGGACATTACAAATGAAAAAAAAATTTAACCACAAAAAACACCACCGCAGATAGCAGAAAAGCATACTTAAAAAGGTGACATGAGGACGACATACATGCCATTAATTAGTGTTCAGTGCTGACAAGAAAAAGGTAGAAATAATTTAATCATTAACATGGAGGTCTGAAAAGACACAGGCAATATCACACTTGGCATGCAAGGAAAAAATTAAGTTACAAGTGAACACAAGAACCATCCAACTGACAATAATGCCAAATATCCTTATCACACGAATAGCATTGGAGAGCAAGCTAAGACAGCACTCAAAGATACAAAAATGAAACATCTTTTCTGATGAACCTTCTTTTAAGCTTAAAAGTAGAAGAAAAAGACAAAAAGGAGTAGAAAACATCACAAAAATTAACTAGATCCAAGCTCACAACATCATAAAATAAGCTTCAACAAATAATTAAGCAACAGTGTTAAATGAAACTGTATCACTCGAAAGTGGAAGGAGCTCGTACATTGTGTTGACACCTGCATTTGTAAAGCAGAGCAGCGTCCAAAAGCTAACATTTAAAAAATACCTTTCAGTGAAATTTCAGGAATATTGCAAACCATCAGGTACCTCTTCACCAGGAGGAGATATCTTACTTAACGCTCTAAGATAATATTTGGCTTTAAAATGTTGGTGGATATTCTATGCATAGATAGTCAGCTATCTTACTCGTAGATATCCCCCAGTGTTCTTAAATAGTTTTGAATAGTTAGAAATAACAAAGTTGAATTCTATTAGATTTGGTATTACATCTTTTGTTAGCTTTTAGCAGAGCGATATACTTAGACAACTAAAAATTGTCAGTTCTGTTCAGGAAACAGCCAAATTAGCAAACTGCTTTATTTCAGTTTTCTATTACTCCAGTAATATTTCAGTTTTCAGTTTTTATTTCAGTTTTCTAATCCCCTTTATCTGTGGGGGAATCAGTGTGAATCTTCCCTGGATAACACAAAACCACAAACTGCAGAATAATGAAAATCCCCAATCTATTCTGAAATACCGAGGAGTATTGCATGATCTGACAAGAACTGTGAATAGTTTCAAATGTGCAAGAACTGTCCATTGGGGAAAAACAGATCATGGCTGGAGATGAATTTAGGAGGATCAAGTGTGCAAAGAAAACTAATACCTTAAGACAGAAAACCACTATCCTTAAAATATCTCGGGTGCTTATAGTATAGATGAGGCTTATTAAAAATAAGCAGACTATTTGAAGGATAGTAACATTTTCAGCAGCTTCTTCAATGATGCCTAACATTTACAAACAGCACTAAGCATTTGTGGAATTTCCTAACTTGAACTCAGTAGACTGAAGTTGTTGAAGAAAATACTCCTGATTCACGATGGCTGTAAATAAGACTTAAAAGCTATAAATCATGCCAGTCCTTCCTCTATGTATGAAAGTATGTGCCCAATAGTCCTAGTATTTCAGTACTTTCCAACAAAATTGTAGGAGTTTCGTTGGAGCTGTCTCTTGGTATTTGTCTATAACAAGTAAAACATTAAGTTTCTACAGCACTTCATAATTGACTCCTGAATCTTGACTGGTGTTTTGGTTTAATTGAATGATATAGCTACATGCTAACAAGAATTGAAAAATCTTTGCTGCAACCAACCAAAGGGGATTAAAAACAAGTGAGCCAAGTCACCCCACTTCATCTTTTTTTCCCCTCTTGATCTTTGACAGGATGGAGGGCATCACCAACAGCATTTGTTGCCCATTCCTAACTGCCAACGAACCGTTTGGATTGCTATGCCATTTCAGAGTACAGCTTAGAGTCAACCACATTGTTGTAGATCTGGAATACCATGCAAGCAGAGGTTGTAAGGACAGCAGATGTCCTTCCCTAATGGACACTGGTCAACCAGATTGTGTTTTTATGAATAATGATAGTTTCTTGTCGCCATTACTGAGTCAAGTTTCAAATTCCAGATTTATGCATTGAACTTAAAATCTACCAACTAGCGTAGTGGAATCTGAAGCCATGTCCCCACAGAATTAGGATGTGCCTATGTATTCCTGGTCCTGTAATATTACCATTACACCACAATCTCCCTAATCTGGTCATGGCAACACTCAGCTTCAGTTCTGATGAACAGGAAGTTACATCTCAAGATAAAAGCACAGATAATAAAAGTGATAACATGTCCAATAATACTGCACCTGCTAATATTTAATACTCATCTTCAACATAACCAAATACTAATGGCGTACATTTTACAGAGTACATAGGATCTGAATGGATTATAAATGGCAGTAACTTTAGATGTCTACATATGCAATTTAAACCTGAAAAGTCAGGGCTAGAACAACAGTTGCAGCGGTGGGTCAGGAACACAGCGAACCCACAAATGGATGGGAGCAGAATGATCGAACTTAATAAAAGCCTGATCAATCTCAATTGGAGCAGTGGGAGACAAATGGAGATAATCTAGAGGTGAATGGTGGCAGTAGTAGTGGTAGCTGAATCCTGAGACAGAACCCCTGGGCTGATGTTAGGATTCAAAAAGTGACAACAGCACAAGAGGACTGGCTGCTTAGGAACCAGGCCTGGAGACTGAGTGAGTAGTGCCAGAGTGTAAAGTCCTTATTTTTGTTGTTGTAGTTCATCAGGACAAGAAGGAGAAAGAGAGAGAAATCTACATTGGTGATTAATGAGAATGGTTGAGCACTTGGTTCCTAGTTTGTAGTTAGTAATGGTCACAATAGCAGAACTCAACCCCAGAACACTCCTCTAACAATATGTTGGAAATCACTTCTCATGTCCATGGTGACCGTAGGTGCAGGAAACGTGTTCAGCTGCAGCACTTGCTTCGCTGCATCAAGTGGCTAGAGCTGCAGATGGGCTCACAATGGAGTATCCATGAGGCTAACAAATGTTATCGATAGCATGTTTAGTGAACTGGTCACACCACAAGTAGGGATTACACAGGCAGAAAAGCATTGGTTACCCACCAGGAAGACAAGAAAACGCAAGCAGTCGGTGCAAGAGTCACTGTGACCATTCCCCTCCCAAACAGGTATACCTCTTTGGATACTGTGTGGGGTGGGAGAAGGAGGTGGCCTCTCATGGGAAAACAGCAGTAGCACCACAGTTGGCGATGTTGCACAGCAAGGGAAGAAAAAGATTGGGGGAGCTTTAGTGGTAGGCATTTCAATTGTAAGGGAGATTGACTGACAGCTCCGTGGCAGCAAACAAGACTCTTCTATGGTATGTTCCCTTCCTGGTGCCAGGGACAGGGATATCTCAGAGCCGCTAGAGTATTCTGAAAGGGGAGGGTGAACAGGGAACAGGCATGGTTTTAAAACAGAGAAATAAGGCCCTGCAGCAGGTATTGAGAGTTAGATAGAGATTAAGAAAGCGGGTGCAGTAAGAGAGGTGAGGCTTTGTATTATAAATAAAGGAAACTATCATTTTAGAATCATAGAATCCCTACAGTGTGGAAACAGGTCCTTCGGCCCAACAAGTCCACACCGAACCTCAGTGCATCCCAACCAGGCCCATTCCCTTATAACCTGCCTAAGCTACACATCCCTCAATACTACGGGCAATTTAGCATGGCCAATCCACCTAACCGGCACATCTTTGGACTGTAAGATAATGAAATGTGAGGCTGGATGAACACAGCAGGCCCAGCAGCATCTCAGGAGCACAAAAGCTTACGTTTCGGGCCTAGACCCTTCATCACAGCATCATCTTTGGACTGTGGCAGGACAGGAAACCGGAGCACCCGGATGAAACCCACACAGACACGGGGAGAATGTGCAAACTCCACACAGACAGACACCAGAGGCTGGAATTGAACCTGGGTCCCTGGTGCTGTGAGGCAGCAGTGCTAACCACTGTGCTGTCCCTAATGGCAGTAATGCCACGCTCATGGTGGTAATAAGGGATAATGCCATACAACGGTCTTCAAATAATACCACCCAAGTAGAGCTTAGAAATAAAAAGGGGCCAATTATCTTGCTGGTATTATATAACAAGCCTCCCAAACATCATATGGACATAGAGGAGCAGATATGTAAGTTAATGACAGGAAGGTATGAGAGAAACAGGGTATAACTGAAGGGGACTTCAACTTTTCTAATATTAACAGGAATTGCCTTAATCCAAAAGGGTCAGGCACAATAGAATTTTTAAGCGTATCCAGGAGAGTTTTGCGTGACAGAATGCAGATAGTCTGACCAAAGATGGGGCAGTGATAGGCCTAATCCTAAGGAATGAAGCTTGTCAAGTGGTTGAAGATTCAGTGGGTGAGCATTTTGATGACAGTGACCATAACGCAATGTCATTATGGAAAGAGAAAAGGCTTGTGTAGAAATTAAGTGACTAAATTCGGTGAAAGCCAATTTCAGTATCATGGGATACGGTCTGTCAAACATAGGCTGGGAACAGCTAGAATCATAACGTCATTGAGATGTTCAGCACAGAAACAGACCCTTCAGTCCAACTCGTCCGTGCCAACCAGATCTTCTAAATTAATCCAGTACCATTTGCCAGCATTTGGCCCAAATCCCCAAAACCACCCCCTATTCATATAACCATGCAGACACCTTACAAAAGTGGGAACTGTACCAGCCTCCACCACCACCTCTGGCAGCTCATTCCATACACCACCCTCTGAGTGGAAAAAGTTGTCCCTTAGGTCCCTTTTAAATCTTTCCCCTCTCACCTTAAACTATGGCCTCTAGTTTGGGAAACGCCCACCCAAGGGAAAAGATCTTGCGCATTCGCCCTATCCATGCCCCTCATGATTTTATAAACATCTGTAGGGTCACCCCTCAGCCTTCGACACTATCGCAGGTATTAGTACTAGTCTTTTAAAAGTTGCATAGTGAGAATTCAGGCCCAGCGTGTTCTTCTGAGATGAAGGGAAGGGCAGGTCCAGTGAATCTGGATGTCAGTGTACAAGAGAGTTTGTAAAGAAAATAGAGGAAGCATGTCTCAGGTATAACGCATTAAAAACAGAGGCACACCTTCAAAAGTATTTTGTATAGGAGACTGCTTGAAAAGGAAATTAGGAAGGCAAAGAGGGGCCACAAAATGTGTCTGGTACATGAGTTCAAGGAAAATGTCAATGCTTTTTATGAGTATATTAAGATTCAGAGGCAAAGGGTGAGACCTATTCACGACTGGTGCATGGAGCCAGTGGACAGGAGTAAGGTCTTAAATGACTACTTGTCTCTTGCATGTACAGATGAGAAAGATATTATAGCAAAGGATTTCAGCTGGGATGGTGAAGTTCAAGAACACATTAAGATTAATAACGCAATGGTTTTACATGTTTTAATAGGAGGTGGGTGCCCAAATCTCCAGGGCCTGAGGTGTGTCCTAGGCTTCTTTGGGAGGTAAGGGATGAGATTGCTGGGGCTCTGGTGATATATTTTCTACTTTATTGATCACAGGTGAAATGTCAGATAACTGGAAAATACAATACATGGTTCTTTTGTTCAAGAATTGCAGCAGAGATAGGCCAGGTGTTTACAAGCCAGTAAGTTCAACATCAGTGATAGGGAAATCATGAGAGAAAAATTCTGAAGGACAGGATTAAGCAATACTTGGCAAGTCAATGATTGGCCAAAGACAGTCAGCACAGATTTGGTAGAGGGAGATCTTGTCTTTGACCAAATCCATTGATGAGGGATTGCAATTTATGTGGTTGTCATAGACTTCAAGAACCCACATGAAAGGCTGCTCCAGAAGGTAAGAGCCCAAGGGATCCAAGGCAACTTGGCAAACTAGATCCAAAACTGGCTTACAAACACGGGGGGTAAGAAATGATGGCAGAGGGTGTTCTTCTAATTGAAAGCCTGTGGCCAGTGGTGTACCACAGGGTTCGATGCTGCGGCCCTTGCTATTTGTTATCTACATTAACAACTTGGACGTGAATGTCAACAGTGTAATTAGAAAGTGTACAGATGACACCAAAATTGGTGTTGCTGTTGATACAGAGGACAGGCTTAGGCTACAGTTTGATACTGATCAGCCAGTAAATTGGGCAGAGGAATAGCAGTTGGCACTTAATCCCAATAAGCGCTAAGTGATACGCTTTAGGAGGTCTAATAAGGGAAGGACATGAATGGTAGTTCCCTAGGAAATACTGAGGATCAAAAGTCCCCTAGGTATACAATCCCACCGATCTCTGAAGGTACCAGCACAGGTCGATAGGGTTGAAGATGATATCCGATGTTTGCCAACATTAGCCAGGGTTTAGAATACACGAGTAAGGAAGACTTTATACAACTTTATAAAACATTAGTTAGGCTACAAATGGAATAGTGAGAGAAGTTCTGGTCACCAGACCATTGGAAAGATGTGACTGTACTGGAGAAAGTACAGAGGAGATTCATTAGTAAGTTGCCTGTGATGAAAAGTCTCAGCTATGAGGAGACACCGGACAGACTGGGTCTGTTTTCCTTGAAACAGAGGAGGCCGAGGAGGGATATGATTGAGTTCTGCAAAATTATGAAAGGCATAGACAGAGCAGATCATGATAATTTCTTCCCCGTGGCAGATGTGTCCAAGGCCAGAGGGCATAAGTTTAAGTTGAAGAGAAATTGGTTTAGAGGAAACATGAGAAGACAGATATTCTCACCACTTAAAATATCAGGGTATATTAGGCTATAGACCCAGTGCAGGTAAAAGGGATGAGTATAGTTTGGAATTTATTGGTCAGTACGGACATGTTGGGCCAAAGGGCCTGTTTCTATGCTATATGACTTGACTCTACAAAATCACACCTTGAACGTGAGGATTCATAACCTTAAAGATAATCTAGATAAATGCTCTACCCTTTGTTACTCCATCCTTTTCTGAATTTTCACTGCTACAGTTCAGCTACCAATAGCACGACAAACATTTCCTCATCATAGCTGTTATAACCATAAAAATTTGTACTGAGATTTTGTGTCAACAACTAAGCATTTACCATTACAAGCCGACAGGAAAACAGAACTTTGAGAACATCTTATAGACTAGCCCATATTATTTACTGCTCATAGCCTGAAACTAAAAAAGTGATCTCCGGTATTCACTCACTGCTGCCAATTTACAAAAATTGTACAATTATACTGGAAGTTAATTGTCTCATAAATTTACATTATATCTGCATTTGTCTGAAGCAACCCACAACCTTTGAAGAAAAACACGTTTTGTTGCATGCTCATGATGTTTCAACTTTTCAGCTTTGGAATTAAATCAAAGCAAACATTTCAAGCAGGATATGAAATGCAACACATGAAATCAAGCAATCATAAGGCAAATAAAGCTCCCAAACTAGAATGCAGCATTTCATGCTCAAGTGCAGTCACAAATGGGTTAACATACAACCATACTCACAGCTTTACACTTCTACTTCATTCATTTCCCAAGCAGCGAATGCTCACAGGAAGTAAAAACATGAAAACGTTAAGCTTTCAAATCCTCAATCTGCACTCTTCTATTGCAATTTAGTTGTTATTGTTGACAATATTTAGCCAAAGTTTCTTGCCCACCTGTAATATAATCTAAGCCTCAATGAATTTCTCAAATGTATCTGTATTCAACACTGGCAGATTTTTAAGATATAAACAGCAATACCGATAGGGATCTTTGTAACTGTGATGAAATCCATTTTCTGTATCCAATTGTACCAGGGAAGCCAGCATTCTCCGAGAATGCAACCTTCAAAACACACACGGTTCTAAAAAAGGTAAAGGCATTCAATTCCACACAGCAATAGGGAAGAAATTTAGTGCAAGGCTTCCAATAGAGCTCTCAGGAGAGGTTGAGAGTCACAGAAGATCAATTCAAAAGATTACAGACAGGGACTGACAGTCACCAAGTTGAGAGACAGAGTGTAGATTTCATGTTAGAAGTGCTGCTTTTTTTAAGCTGTGTTGCAGGAAAGGCAACGGAACCACACAGACTCCATATAAAATATTCAGAGAGAAATCAAAAGCACTTGGACTTCCAAAGAATTGTCATATAGGACTCAAAATGTGAACTATTTCTTCCCCAACAGATGCTGCTAAATCTGCTTAGTTTCTCCAGAATTCTGTGGTTGTTTCAGATTTCCAGCACCTGTAAATTTTGCTTTTTTACTTTTGGCATAACTTGTGTTGCTATATAAAATTATCAGCAAATTCACTGATGCCAAGAAGTAAATCAATCGGAATAAATATTAAAAATCTAACACACCTTTGAAATGTATTTAATGCAAATGTGATTTTTAAAATTGCATGGGAATTAAATGAACTCCTCAAAACCTCCTCAGTTATACCAATATCATTTAACCTGAAATACAATGTGAACAATACTGCAAAATTGACAGTAATGTCTTATAGACAAGTCTGACACAGCAGATTGCTGCATCAACAAACTACACTCAGGTGCACAAATAGAAAGCTTTCACTACTAAATGACATTCATATCAGATAGTATGCAGAGGAAAGATATACTTTCAAATAGCTAGAGAACACAAAGTGTATGAAGAGCATGAGAAAAGAAAGGATGTCCTGGCGCAAATTAATACGGGTCAAATTTACGTACATTGTTCTTAAGTTTTAGAGTGGTCCAATAACCATGTGCTTAATAGCATTCAACAATGGAAGATAATAGATTTTAAAATGAATCAAGAAAACTAGATGTAATAAATGTCGTATGTCTTCAAATGGTAGGTGACAGCCTTAAGCATAGGAATGATTGCTTGCAATAATGTGGCAATAGCGGAAGTCATATGCACACAGAAAAGCTGTGCATCAGCTTTTACAGTACATTAGAAAGACCTTTTCTTTTCAATTATGCCTCAAACACTCAATTCAAAGCACTACATTGTGCTCATTAGTGATTCCGTTATAATTTCAGGAGCGAAGTAAAGTGCTTTTCAATAACAGACCAACCATTTAAATGACATCCTTTTCACCAGAGAAGTCAGAGTAACAGTACACAAGATACATGGTTCCCTAGGAAAGGCTTAGGGAATTTAACTCTATTTGTTGACATAATATCTTGAATATTAAGCCAATGATCTGGACCAGGCACTACCTTAAAAATAACCACCTCATTAAAAAAAGATTTTATAGCTTCAACATGAGAAAATCCACTCTGCCAAAGATGCCCAAAGGGAATTGCAGTTATGATCCTAGTGATGGATACAAGCACACACATTTAGAAACTGCACCATCTACTCAGTCAAGAAGCACTAAGATGATTTCTGAATCCTCTGAACTGATTCCAAATAAAGATATACAGCCTTACCTCTTTAGGAATGGAAAGCAACCTATTTCTGTCCACATTAAAATTTGTCAGCTTCTGCAACTTTCCGATACTTCGTGGCAAATTCTGAAACAAAAACAGCCGTTATGCAATATACCCAAAATCGAGCATTTGCTATGTTATCCAAACATTTAAAAGAACTTTCGAAGTTCATATTTTCTTCTCTACACAACACTAGAAGTATGATAAACTTTTGCGAAAAACAATTATGACTATAAATTTGACTACTTCCATTCAATCTTCAATACACATGTTCTTTGGAATATAAATACTTCACTTCCCTTGATATTACAGTCATTATACCAGCAAGAGAATCATGAGTCATTGCTCATTGCCTCCTTAACTAAATACTCAGTAGTTCAAACCAACATTAAACTAGGCGCTTGCTCTAAATTATGTGAATTATTTTACAATCAATCACTTCTTCATTAAGAATCAAAAAAAGTTTATTGCAGTTGAATTGTGCAAATTTCTCAGATTTAATTTCAATTCAAGTGGAATGCTATAATTGATTTTCACAGAAATGGAGTATAAAACTAAGGATGTATTGTTGTTGTTGTTGTTGTATATGAGCATCGCTGAGGCCACATCGGGAGTACAATTTACAGAATGGTTCTTCTTACTCAAAAAAAGATTAAATGCATTTAGAAGCAGTCCACAGAAGGTTCACTTGACTGATTACTGTGATGAAGGGATTATCTTACGTAGAAAGGTTGAACAGCCCAGGCCTATATTGGAATTCAGAAGAATTAGAGGTGGCCCTTCTGAAACATACAAATTTGAGGGAACTCAACAAAGTGGATGATAAAAGGATGTTTTAACAAATAAAATGGAAGGAGAGTATTGTGGATCTTGCATCAGTGCCTAAATTGGAAATTTTCTTGTAATTTTTCCTGTTTTTCTGGAGTAGGAGGAGAAAATTTCTCATTTAAAATTTATTTTGGAACAACAAAAGGAATGCGAGCAAGGAGACACTATTACAGCAAGTTTGGGTAAAAACTGAGTATGTGGTTGTCAAGGTGTTGAAGGCTCTAGGGAGAGATTTTGCTTTTGTGCACATAGAACTTGGAAGATTGAACTTTTCAACTAGTTTGGCGAGGGTTCATTACTAGTGGTTTAAGTATTGACACGTAGCAGTTCTTGGATCCATTATTTTTGTAAGGCTGAATCTCGAAACCCAAGGGATCGGCATACTTTTAATTAGAGCCAGAGAGTTGTGAGCCAACTGATAAGGGATGTGAGGAGGTCGCTATTTTCAATTTCTGCGTCCTTAAGCTAAGGGCTGGATTTTAATAATTCAAATGTTTTGTTTTGTATGCTTAAAATTTAAAACTGAGGGTAAGGGAAGGTGGTTGAGCTTCTTCTTTTTTAAGTTTTAAAATATAGAATATTGGCTTAAGTTTCTCCTAGCGTTGTGTGTCAACTGCAATCAGTCTACAAACATTGGAACTGAAAAAGGTATGGGTCTTTTTATGTAAGTGAACATTAGCAAATGTTTAAGAGGCAATGTCGCAGTCAATGCCCATCCTGTCAGATGTGGGAGATTAGAGAACCATCAATTGTCCTTGGAGGTGGTGTGTTAGGATCTGTCTCATTTCAGACCATTTAGATTGATTCCAACTGCCTCTCCAGCCAAAGTGGAGCATACAGGAGGCACAGAAAGCAATGGTTAGTAGATTTAGGAAGGTGGTCACACCACAGGAATGTCAGGAGAGAAAGGAAGGTAGTGCAGGAGTCTCCTGCAGTTGTTCCTTCTCAAATAGATACACTTTTTTGGGTACTGTTGGGTGGATAGTGTCTCAGGAGAAAACAGAAGTAGCAGCCACTTCTTGGACACCAAAACGAATCTTCTGTTAAGTGAGGTTTGTCAAGGTTCAAAAGGGTAATCATTACAGGGGACTCTCCAGTGAGGGACACAGCTAACAATCATGCAGCTGTGAGCCAAAATTCAGGATGGCGTGTTGCCTCTCTGGTGCCAGGGTCAAGGATGTCTCAAAGCGGCTGCAGCATGTTGTCAAAGGGGAGAATGAAAAGCCTGAAGTTGTCGTACACATTGGTAAGAATGGCATGGTTGAAACTTTGCAGAGTGAATATAGGAAGTCAGGTACGAGGTTACAAAGCAGAAGCTCAAAGATTGTTGTCATGGGATTACTCCCATGACACGTGCTACTGAGAGTTGGAACAGAAGTTGGCTTCTGAAGTTAAAGAGAGCAAGTTAATTAGAAAAGGCAGATGAGAGTAAGCCAGAGAACAAGTTAACTATGAAGAATTAAACTGCATTTTTTACAATACAGTAGATCATAGAGATAAGACAGATGAACACAGGGCATGTAATGGAATATGAGTCTGGAACATCATAGCTAGTACAGAAACATGGCCAATGGAGGAACAGTGCTGGCAGCTCAATGTTCCGGGGTTTAAATGTTCTAGGAAAGATAGAAAGGAGGGCAAGACCGGAGGGGCATGGTATTTTTGATTAGTCAAAACATTATTGCTGCACTTCAAGAGGATATTTCTGAGGGATCAACCAGTGAAATTATAGGAGTGGAACTCAGAAAACAGGGGATGATCACCTTACTGGGATTGTCAGATTGAAACTGAGGAACAAATATGCAGAGATCTCAGACATTTATAGATTAATAAGGTTGTAATAGAAGAGGTTTTGAACTTTGCAAACTTAAACTGCTGTAGTGTTAAGGGCTTGGATGGCGTGGAATTTGTTAAATGTATTCAAGAAAACATTCTTTATCACAATTTAGATGTACCTATCAGAGAAAGAGCAAAACTTGACGTTCTCTTGGGAAAAAGGCAGGGCAAGTTACTGAAGCGTTAGTCGAGGAGCACTTTGGGATGAGTAATCATAATTCTATTAGTTTTAAAATAGCTATGGAAAAGAATAGGCCTTATGTAAAAGTTAAAGTTCATAAAAGGAGTAAAGCAAATTTTTACAGTATGAGACAGTAACTTTCAAAAGTTGACTGGAGTAAGTTGTTCGCAGGAAAAGGGACAACTGGCAAGTGGAAGGCCTTCAAAAGTGAGATAATAAGAGTACACGGGAATTATAAGATAAAATGTGAGGCTGGATGAACACAGCAGGCCAAGCAGCATCTCAGGAGCACAAAAGCTGACGTTTCGGGCCTAGACCCTTCATCCCTCTGATGAAGGGTCTAGGCCCGAAACGTCAGCTTTTGTGCTCCTGAGATGCTGCTTGGCCTGCTGTGTTCATCCAGCCTCACATTTTATCTCTCTTCACGGGAATTATGTTCCTGTTAGAGTGAAGGGTAAGGCTGGCATGAGTAGGGAACAATGGATAAATAAAGATATTAAAAGAGCAGAGACATCTGTATCATCTATAGCCTTGACCGAGATGCCAGAGAACTGGAGGGTGGCTAATGTTGTGCCTTTATTTAACAAAGGCTGTAAGGAGAAGCCTGGGCACTACAGACCGGTGAGTCCAACATCAGTGGCGGTTAACATGTTGGAGGGGATTTTGAGAGATATGATTTACATGCATTAGGAGAGGCAAGGACTACTGAGGGAAAGACATCATGACTTTACGCTTGGGAAATCATGTGTCACAAATTTGGGTGAGTTTTTCTGAGGACTGAACCAAAAAGATTACCGAGTGTAGCAGTAGACATTGTCTACATAGACTTTAGAAAAGCCTTTGACAAGGTTCCTCATAAAAGACTCATTTCTAAACATAAGTTTGCTCGCTGAGCTCGAAGGCTCGTTTTCAGACGTTTCGTCACCATTCTAGATAACATCATCAGTGAGCCTCCGGTGAAGCACTGGTGTTATGTCCCGCTTTCTATTTATGTGTTTAGGTTTCCTTGGGTTGGTGATGTCATCTCTGAAATGACTGCCAGACTACTCAGACCTCTTGGCATCATGGTAGCCCACAAACCCACCAACACACTAAAACAGCAACTACTGAACTCAAAAGACCCTATACAGACAACAAGCAAAACAAACGTAATTTACAAAATACCTTGCAAGAACTGTGACAAACACTACATTGGACAAACAGGCAGAAAGCTAGCCACCAGGATACATGAACATCAACTAGCCACAAAAAGACATGACCCACTATCACTAGTATCCTTACATACAGATGAGGAAGGACGCCACTTTGATTGGGACAACACATCCATCTTAGGACAAGCCAAACAGAGACATGCACAAGAATTCCTAGAAGCTTGGCATTCCAACCAGAACTCCATCAACAAACACATTGATTTGGAGCCCATCTGCCACCCTCTGAGCAAAAGAACAGGAAATGACATCACCAACACAAGAAATGACATCAACACAGGAAACGACATCACCAACCCAAGGAAACCTAAACACATAAATAGAAAGCGGGACATAACACCAGTGCTTCACCGGAGGCTCACTGATGATGTTACCTAGAATGGTGACGAAATGTCTGAAAATGAACCTTCCAGAACCTCAACCTGAGCTACAAATCTTCTCAAAACTCACTTGTTTCTAAAGTCAGATCACATGAGATTCAGGGAGAGCTTGTCAACTGGATACAAAATTAGTTTGACAGTTGGAGATAGAGGGTGGTGGTAGGGAGTTGTTTTCAAAATGGAAGCCTGAGGCCAGCATGTTTCACAAGGATCGGTGCTGGGTCCATTTATGTTTGTCATTTATCCAAACAATTTGGATGAGAATTTAGGAGGCATGGCTGGTAAGTTTGTGGATGACACCAAAATTGATGGTATACATAGAACAGGAACAGGCCCTTTGGCCTACAACATTGTGCCAAACATGACGTCAAATTAAATTAATCCCTTCTGCCTGTCCTTGGTCCATAACCCTCCATTCACATTCACGTGCTTACCTAAAACACCTCGAACATACCTGCCTCTACCACCATCCCTGGCAGCACATTCCAGCCTCCTGTGTAAAAAGAAAAACTTGCCCACACATCTCCTTTGAACTTTCCCCCTCTCAACTTAAATGCCTGCCCCCTAGTATTAGACATTTCAACTCCATCTTTGCATCTCAAATTTAAGGCTTCAATCAAGTCTCCCAGCAGCATCCACTGGTCCAGAGAAATCAACCCAAGATTTTCTAGTGACTCTTTATAGCTCTAATCCAGCTAGCATCCTGGTAAACCGCTTCTACACCCTCTCCAAAGCCTCCACATGCTTCCTGTAATGTGGCAACCAGAACTAAGCGCAATATTCTGTGACTGAACCAAAGCATAGTCGACAGTGAAGAAGGTTGCCGAAGATAAGCGTGAGGTACTGCATTTTGGTAAAATGAACAAGAACAGTACTTATGCAGCTAATGGTAATGCACTGGGTCATATTGTTAAACTGAGAAACCTAGGGGTTCAAGTACATAGTTCTTTGAAAGTTGCTGGTCACCCTGCTATAGGAAAGATATTATTATTAAACTGGAGAGGGTTCAGAAGAGATTTACTAGGATGTTGCCAGGAATAGGGAATTTCAGTTACACAGAGAGGGTGCACAGGCTAGGATTTCTTTCATCTCCTGGTTGAATGGTAACCTAATAGGAGGTTTATGAAATCCTGAGGAAGTATAGATAAGTAGATAGCAAAAGTCTTTTCCCCCAAGGTGGGGCAATTGAAAACTACTGCACGTATTTTGAAGGCGAGAGGAGAAAGATTTAAAAGGGACCTGGACAATTTTTTCTACACAAGAGTGCGATTCATCTGTGGAATGAACAGAGGAAATGGTAGATGCAGGTACAGTTACAACATTTAAAAGACATGTGGACAAGTACATGATGAGGAAAGGTTTAGGAGGATAAAGGTCAAATGCAGGCAAGCTAGGAGAGTTTGGTTCGGGAAACTTGGTTGGCATGGATGCATTGGGGCAAAGGATCTGTTTCTATGCTGGATGATATTATGACTTAATGTTTCCCCTTGTGGGAGGCAATAAAACAAGAGGACATGGTTTAAAAATTTACAGGTTTTAAAAGTATTAGTCAACACAAAAATGTGGAAAAATTTATTTGGAACTCTTCACTCCCAGGGTGGTGGAGGTGGTATCATTCAATACTTGTAAGACAGAGATGAATCTACTTCATTGTTAGTTAAAATTCTACGTTTATCAGGATCGGCTGGAGTGTAGATTTGAGACCACAAACAGATCAGCCATGATCCTATTTAATAACAGAATCGGTAAGAGGCATGTACATACGTAATCAAGTCAAAGCAGCTTCCAAAGCATCAGGTTGTACTCTTCTGAATCATTATGTGGAGGTGCCGGTGTTGGGCTAGGGTGAACAAGGTCAGAAATCGCATGATACCAGGTTATGGTCCAACAGATTTAATTTGAAAACTCAAGCTTTCACAGTCTTATTCCTTCTTAAGGTGTTAGTGAGAGAGGTAGTATCAGACACAGAATTTGTAAGTAAAAGGTCGAAGGTTCACAGTGCTGATGAGGATGTATTGAACAAACTTAAGATGCTATTGAACCTTTAATCAGTTATAAGGTTTTAATTGATTAATATGTAAATGTTGGGCCTGGAGATATGTTATACCTGTATGATGCGGCAGCTGTGGATCCCAACGCAATTCATCATGACATATCTGTACGCAAGTGTTGCTTGCTGCTTGAGGAGCTCTGGCTCAGAGTTAATGGGGTCAACCGCGAAAAGGGCAAGACTGAGAGTGATGTACTTAAATGCATACAGAAGATGAACAAGGTAAATGAGCTTGTATCACAGACTGAAATCAGCAGGAACAATGTTGTGGGTATCAGAGAGATGTGACTGCAAAGGAATCCAGGCTATAAACTAAATATCTAAAAGCAGAGGGGATAGGGTTGCCTTGTTATTAAGTAATTCAACCAAATTAAATCATAAAATCCCTACAGTACAGCACAGGCCATTCAGTCCATCGAATGAGCACCAGAACTTCAAAGACAATCCCACGCAGGCCAAAGCCAAACCCTGTCCCCATAACACTGCATTTACGATGGGTAATCCAACTAGCCTGCGCATCCCTGGACACTGAAGGCTAATTTAATTTGGACGATTCATCTATTCTGCTCACCTCTGGCCGGTGGAAGGAAACTAGAGAGTCCAACGGAAACCCAGGCAGATACAGGGAAAGCGTGCCAACTCCACACAGACAGTCACCCATGTCTAGAGTCAAACCTGGGTTCCTGGTGCTGTGAGGCAGCAATGCTAACCACTCAGCCACTGTACCATAGATCAATGGCAAGAACAGATACAGAATGGTAAGTAAGGTTTTAGAGTAGATTTGTAGCTGGGATTGTGGATGTTGCGGTTGGTTGGCTCACCGAGCTGGCTCATTGTTATTCCACAGATGTTTCATCACAACGGCTCACCTGAACCAAAGACACACTAGCACTTTGAACAGGACCAATGTCATTTACAAGATTCCCTGCAGAGTCTGTGACAAATACTACACTGGACTGACAGGAAGGAAATTAACAAGAGTGCACAAACATCAATTGGCTACAATAAGGCACAACCAATACTCAATCATCTCTATCCACATGGATAAGGGGAACAACCAATTCGATTGAGACAATACCAAGATCCTGGGACAAGCAAAGCAGAGACAAGCATGGGAGTTCCTAGAAGCCTAGTACTCCACGAAGAAAACCATCAACTAACTTACAGAACTCAACTCCATATACACTCCACTGTGAAGGAAAACCGGAAGTGAGGTATTCCAACTCAACGGACTCCAGAGATTAAATACCAGGCAGGAAAACACAACAGCGCTTCATCGGAGGCTGTACTGATGATGTTACCCAGCAGGGTAACGAAACGTCTCCAGAACAACAACAACGAACCAGCTCGGCGAGCCAACCAACCTCAATAGAACGGTAAAGCATAGAATCTGTAGAGATTTGAGAGAGAATTGAGGAATCGCAAAGGGAAGAAGATCCTGATGGAAGTTGTGTACAGGCCTACTAGCACTACAGTCATAAAGTCATACAGTTGCATAGCACAGAAATAGACCCCCTCACCCAACTTGTCCATGCCAATCAGATATCCTAAATTAATCTAGTTTCACATTCCAGCATTTGGCCCATATCCCTCAAAACCCTTCTTAGTCATATACCCATCCAAAGGCATTTTAAATGTTATTGTACCAGCCTCTACCATTTCCTCTGGTAGCTCATTCTATACATACACCACCCTCTGCTAGTCAGGACATGGGGCAGGAAATAAATCAGGAGCTAGAAAAGGTATGTAAGAAAAACACTTACATTACCTATGGGGAATCTTTGATATGCAGGTGGACTGAGGAAAATCAGGTTAGTAGCAGACCCTATGAGAAGAGATTTCATGGAATGTCTAAGACATGTTTTTGTCTTGAGCAGCTTATGGTAGACACCACTAGGGAGCAGGCAATTCTGGAATTGGTAATGTGTAATGAGGCAGACCTGATTAGGAAACTCAAGGTGAAGGTTACCCCAGGGGGCAATGACAACAATATGATTCAATTCACTTGACAGGAAGAAGACTGAATCAGATGTAACTCAGTATTACAGTTGAATAAAGGTAACTATGAAGGCAGGAGGTAAGGGTTGGCCAGAGGTGACAGGAGGGGGAATCTAGCAGGGAAGGTGGTGGAGCAGCAACAGCAAGAGTTTCTGGGAGTAATTTCAGAGGCAGAAATTCATCTCAAGGAAGAAGAAACATACTGTGGGGAAGAAACAACAACCATTGCTAACAACAGAAGTCAGGGACAACCTAAAAACAAAAAAAAAAGCTTATAATGTGCTGAAAGTTAGTGGGAATCCTTTAAAAACCAGTAGAGGATAACGAGCAAAGCAATAAGGTGTGGGAGAAGATGAAATATGAGAATAAGCCTGCTAGTAATAGAAAAGAATATTGCAAGAGCTACGGATATCTTAAAAAGTAAGACAGAGGCAAATATGGGCACTGAATTGCTGGACAATGAGACTGTTGTACTAGTAGTAGTCAAGGGGAACAGAGAAATGGTAGAAGAACAGAACAAGTATTTTGCATCAGCCTTCACAGTGGAAGATACTAGCAGTATACTAGAATTTCATGAGACTTACAGGTGAGTGTAGCGGCCACCTCAAATGAGAAGGTACTGGAGAAGCTAAAAGGTCAGAAGGTGAATAAAACCAACCAGACCAGATGGACAATACCCCAGGCTTCCGAAGGAGTTAGCTAAGGAAATTGTGGAGGCATTGGTAAGAATCTTTCAAGAATAAATGGCATCAAGAAGGGTCCCAAATGACTGGAAAACAGTTCACGTAACACCTCTGTTTGAGAATGGAGTGAGGCAGAAGGCAAGAAACAATAGGTTGGTTAGTCTGACCTTGGCTGTTCATAAGTGTCCATGATTAGGCATGAAATTACAGATTGCTTGAAGTGCATGGTAAGATAGGTCAGAGGCAGCACAGGTCATCAAGGGGAGGTAATGCCTGGCAAATCTGTTAAAATTCTTTATGGAGGTATTGAGCTAATTAGACAAAGGAGTGGCAGTGGATGTGATCTATTTGGATTTCCAGAATGCCTTTGGCAAGGTGCTGCAAAGGAGATCGCTAAATAATATAAGAGCTCCTGGTGTTAGAGGCAAGGTACTGACACTGCCTTCTGTCAGTCACCCAATCTTTTATCAGAGTGTGGAGATAAAGGGGTTTTTTTCAGGATGGCAGACAGTGAAGAGTGGAGTTCCACACTGTTAGGAGCACAACTATTCACATTATACAATAATGATCTGGACGAAGGAACCAAAGACATTGTTGCTTATTTTGCTGATGGCACAAGATAAATGGAGGGACAGGTACTGTTGCGGAAATAGGGAGGTTACAGAGAACTTGGATAGATTAGGAGAGTGGGGATAGAAGTGCCAAGTGGAATACAATGTGACGACGTGTGAGGTTACGTACTTTGGCAGGAAGAATAGAGGCACAGACTATTTTCTAATCCTGAAAAAGCTTTGGAAATCTGAAGCACAAAGAGACTTAAGAGCCCTCATTCAGGATTGTCTTAATAGTAAAATGCAGGTTCAGTTGGCAGCTCAAAAAACAAATGCAAGGTTAGCATTCATTTCAAGTGAGCTAGAATACCAGAGTAGAGTGTACTGCTAAGCCTGTACAAGGCACTGATCAGAGCACATTTGGAATATCGCTAGCAGTTTTGGGCCCTATATCTGATGGAGATGTGTTGAAATTGCAGGATGTCCAAAAGAGGTTTGCAAGAATGGTCATGAGGAAGAATGGTTTGTAACATAAGGAGTGGTTCATGACCCTGTGCATGTACTTGAATGGAATTTAGAAGGATGAGGAGGGATCTCATTGAAAGTTACAGAATACCGAGCGGCCTAGATAGAATGGACACAGAAAAGATGTTTCCACTAATAAGAGAGAATAGGAGCCAAGGGCACAGCCTCTAAGTAAAGGGACAACATTTTAAAACTGAGATGAGGAGGAATTTCTTCAGCATGAGGGTGGTAAATCTGTGGAACTCACTGCCACAGAAGACTGTAGAGGCCAAATAATTCAGTGTATTTATGACAGAGATATATAGGTTCTTGATTAGCCAGAGGATCAAGAGTTATAGGAGAATGGAGTTGAAAAACATATCAGCCATTACAGAATGGTGGACCAGATCTAATTAGGCAAACGGCCTAATACTGTTCCTATTTCTAATGGTCTTACTGTCTGAAACATTAAACATCTCATGCATTTAAAACTTTCATCTAATTCAACAGTGCATTCAAGTAAATCCACAAACCTGCCTGCCCTGGTCGACCCATTGTCTCAGCCTGTTCCTGCCCCACCGAACTCATCTCCACCTATCCGGATTCTATTTTCTCCCCTTTGGTCCAGGAATTCCCTACCTACGTCCGTGACACCACCCACACCCTCCACCTCCTCCAGAACTTCCAATTCCCTGGCCCCCAACACCTCATTTTCACCATGGACGTCCAGTCCCTATACACCTGCATTCCGCATGCAGATGGCCTCAAGGCCCTCCGCTTCTTCCTGTCCCGCAGGCCCAACCAATCCCCCTCCACCGACACCCTCATCCACCTAGCCGAACTCGTCCTCACCCTCAACAACTTCTCTTTCGATTCCTCCCACTTCCTACAGACAAAGGGGGTGGCCATGGGCACCCGCATGGGCCCCAGCTATGCCTGCCTCTTTGTAGGTTACGTGGAACAGTCCCTCTTCCGCACCTACACAGGCCCCAAACCCCACCTCTTCCTCTGTTACATTCATGACTGTATCGGCGCTGCCTCTTGCTCCCCAGAGGAGCTCGAACAGTTCATCCACTTCACCAACACCTTCCACCCCAATCTCAAGTTCACCTGGGCCATCTCCAACACATCCCTCACCTTCCTGGACCCCTCAGTCTCCATCTCAGGCAACCAGCTTGTAACTGATGTCGATTTCAAGCCCACCGACTCCCACAGCTACCTAGAATATACCGCCTCCCACCCACCCTCCTACAAAAATTCCATCCCCTATTCCCAATTCCTCCGCCTCCGCCCCCAGGATGAGGCATTCCACTCCCGCACATCCCAGATGTCCAAGTTCTTCAAGGACCGCAACCTTCCCCACAGTGGTCAAGAACGCCCTTGACCGTGTCTCCCGCATTTCACGCAACACATCCCTCACACCTCGCCCCCGCCACAACCGCCCAAAGAGGATCCCCCTCATTCTCACACACCACCCCACCAACCTCTGGATACAACGCATCATCCTCCGACACTTCCGCCATCTACAATCCGACCCTACCACCCAAGACATTTTTCCATCCCCACCCTTGTCTGCTTTCCAGAGAGACCACTCTCTTGTTCGCTCCACACTGCCCTCCAACCCCAACACACCCGGCACCTTCCCCTGCAACCGCATGAAGTGCTACACTTGCCCCCACACCTCCTCCTTCACCCCTATCCCAGACCCCAAGATGACTTTCCACATTAGGCAGAGGTTCACCTGCACATCTGCCAATGTGGTATACTGCATCCATTGTACCTGGTGTGGCTTCCTCTACATTGGGGAAACCAAGCGGAGGCTTGGGGACCACTTTGCAGAACACCTCCGCTCAGTTCGCAATAAACAACTGCACCTCCCAATCGCAAACCACTTCCACTCCCCCTCCCATTCTTTAGATGACATGTCCATCATGGGCCTCCTGCACTGCCACAATGATGCCACCCGAAGGTTGCAGGAACAGCAACTCATATTCCGCTTGGGAACCCTGAAGCCCAATGTTATCAACGTGGACTTCACCAGCTTCAAAATCTCCCCTTCCCCTACCGCATCCCAAAACCAGCCCAGTTCGTCCCCTCCCCCCACTGCATCACACAACCAGCCCAGCCTGTCTCTGCCTCCCTAACCTGTTCTTCCTCCCACCTATCCCCTCCTCCCACCTCAAGCCGCACCTCCATTTCCTACCTACTAACCTCATCCCACCACCTTGACCTGTCCGTCTTCCCTGGACTGACCTATCCCCTCCCTACCTCCCCAACTATACTCTCCTCTCCACCTATCTTCTTTTCTCTCCATCTTTGGTCCGCCTCCCCCTCTCTCCCTATTTATTCCAGAACCCTCACCCCATCCCCCTCTCTGAAGAAGGGTCTAGGCCCAAAACGTCAACTTTTGTGCTCCTGAGATGCTGCTTGGCCTGCTGTGTTCATCCAGCTTCACACTTTATTATCCTTTTCCTCATCCCATTCTCCCTTCCTTTGCCTACTGAATTGCTAAGTGGTGGGGAGTTGCAGCCCTTTTTTTGATTCATTCAGACGGTGACAGCATTGCTGGCTAGGCCAGCATTTATTGCCCATCACTAATGCCCAGAGGGCAGTTATGATTCAACCCCTCTAAAGTTAACTTGCAGGCAGAGGCTGTGATTAAGAAGGCGAATGTAATGTTGTTGTTTATCTCAAGAGGGTTGGAATATAAAAGCAGTGATGTGCTTCTGAGACTTTATAAAGCTCTAGTTCGGCCCCACTTAGAATACTATGTCCAGTTTTGGGCCCCACACCTCAGGAAGGGCATACTGGCACTGGAGCGGGTCCAGTGGAGATTCACACGGATGATCCCTGGAATGCTAGGTTTAATGTATGATGAACAGCTGAGGATCCTGGGATTCTATTCATTAGAGTTTACAAAGTTGAGGGGAGATCTAATAGAAACTTACAAGATAATGTATGGCTTAGAAAGGGTGGACACTGGAAAGTTGTTTCTGTTAGGTGGGGAGACTGGGACCCCGGAGCACAGCCTTAGAATTAGAGGGAGTTAATTTAAAACGGAAATGAGGACACATTTCTCCAGCCAGAGAGTGGTGGGCCTGTGAAATTCATTGCCACAGACCGCAGTGGAGGCCAGGACGTTAAATGTCTTCAAGGCGGAGATTGATAAATTCTTAATCTCACAAGGAATTAAGGGCTATGGGGAGAGCGTAGGGAAGTGGAGTTGAAATGCCCATCAGCCATGATTAAATGGCGGCGTGGACCCAATGGGCCGAATGGCCTTATCTCCACTCCTATGTCTTATGGTCTTACGGTCTAACCACATTGCTGTGGGTCTAGAGTTGTATGTGGGCCAGACCAGGTAAAGATGGCAGTTTCCTTCTCTCAAGGACATTAATGAACCATATGGGTATTTCCAACAATCAGCAATCGATTCGTGGTCATCATTACACTCCTAATTCCAGATATTTATTGAATTCAAATTCTACCATCTGCCGTGGCAGGATTCGAACCCAGGTCTCCAGAACATTACCTGGGTCTCTGGATTAATAGTCCAGCAATAAACCACTGGGTCACTGCCTCCCCACCAACATGAATAGTTTTCTCATGTATCAAAATATCGAAAGAATAGATAGCAATGTTTCAAGTGTTCTCTTGCATTTCCGTTAGGTTTGCAGTTCTAATGAACCCATGTGCGTACACTGCATATCTCTTACTAATTGAAAGAAGTCATGGAGTTGCTCAAGATCTCAGACCGTTCAATTAGACAGTACCTGAGTGCACAGCTAACTGGTCTAGTTCAGGCACAGGAGTTACAGAATCTGACACAGAACAGTGGAGAAAGTTGAGTTCCACTTTACAACATGACGGCTATCAAAACGCAGATAGATGATCTGAGATGTGCTCGACCACCAAATAAATCCATTCAATAGCTGCTAGGTTAAAGCCCAAAATTTTCAAATTGGCTATGGCACAGATGTACACTTCTCCCACTGAATATACGAGCAGGGCAACTTGCAATTGCAGCTACCACATCAAAGCTCTCGGTGTTTATGTGCAATGCCAAATATCAGGCCCAGTTGTCATTACCAAATTGATCTAGGTACTTATATTAAGTACTCTGGAAAATATACGGTTGCCAAGGTTTTGAGTAATTGGTGATAAGCTGAAATTCTCCTTTCCCTGCAGTTGTTACACTACAAAACCATTTTGTCGCTTTGTTTCCAGGCCTTGCAAACAGTCCAATGGAAAGTCGTCTTCTTTAAAGTGAAGGAGAACCATTTGGTCACATTTTATACAGTACAAATAAGCAGTTCCACCATTTTGAATCTCAAGTTGGCCCTCACCAGAATTCTCGAGTACTGATATGAATCCCCAAAGAAGACACCCTGAGATCTTGTAATCAATGCATTCCAAATCCTCTCCTATTCAGTAAAACAGTCCTCCAAGTCAGTTACCAGTATCACTACTGATCACCCTTGCTGGGAATATGTATTTATATTTAACAACCTCGAGGAACTGGAATATGGAACTGTATGGACATTTTGTATTAGAAGGGATTTTTTTAGAAATAGATTTGTACAGCACAGAAACAGGCTCTTCAGGCCAACTTGTCCATGCTAAGCAGGTTTCCTAAACTGAATTAGTTCCATTTGCCTGCTTTTGCGCATGTCACTCTAAACCTTTGGGATCGAGACACCTGCCCAAATATCATTTAACTGTTGTAATTGTATCTGTCTCTACCCCTTCCTCTGGCAGCTCATTCCTTATACGCAACACCCTCTGTGCAAAACAAATGCCCCTCAGGTTCCTTTTAAACGCTTCCCCTCTCACCTTAAACCTATGCCCTCTGGTTTTGGACTCCCCTACCCTAAGGAAAAGATCTTGGTTATTCACCTTATCCAAGCTCTACCTTTTGCAAACGTTTAAGGTTATCTCTCAGCTTCCTAGGCTCCAGGGTGGTGAAGTATCACTCACCTACTAATTACCGAAAAGTCAATTAACTTTTAAAAGTAGACAAGCAAAGCTTCTGAAAGAAGAGAAGAGATTTGGTTTATGGCTTTAATTGCTGAACAAACTTGATTTGGAAGCGATGGGGTCTGGAAACTAAAGGTTACCTAGCAACACCTTTCAGGAGTTGCTTTCTGTTTTCCAGGAAACTTGGATGCATAAGTAGAAAAGACTTCAAACTTGCAAGGAAGACTCTTTCTCATTTCTGAAAGAACAAGAGACCCTAATACAAGCTGAAAAGACATCCCTCCCAGTTAAGTAGTTTTGGTAATCCGAGTATATTTCCAAATATCAGTATTTTTAACTATCTCAAACACTGAAAGCTCAATGGCTACTTCTATTCAAAGACTTAATTCTACCTGCCTTTCCACCTGAACTGAATTTCTTCCATCACTCTATAGTTGTTAACATTTCAATATCATCAGAGAAATCTTGCAGAAGCATGAGAAGTCATCCATTTTTAAAATTTTGACCTCACATCCATGGCCTGTATTGTCAGAACTGCATTGTCTTGCTTGCCCTGTGAACATGTTTGTTTGTGATTAAAGAAATGTAGTTTAATTCTGCTACATAGGAGCTTTTCCACTTGTTTAAAGAATAAATCCGTCAATAATAGGTCATTTTTGAGTTTGTTAAATAAACCTGGTAAGATTTTTGATGTGAATAACAAGGAAGCAACTGGCCAATTTAGTAACTGAATTTAAACATTCATACCAATGGTACAACTCAGTAGTGCAGCTGGATTAACAGCACACCTCTCATTTCAGAGTTGTAACATCCAAATGCTAGAGGTCGTAATGATGTATGCAATCTGAGTTTGCAAACCACATTTGGTATTGAAAGTGTGCCAGAAATCTTTTAAAGTTGCCTGGGATGGACCATTACTTCTCACGTCATTGTAAAATCTGCTTCATTTGGAGACACTTTGACAGGTTATGGCTCAGGAAACCTTTGAATATTCTTCTAAAGGAATGAATACTCACATTTGGAATAAGGAACAGCAGCAGTTGAGTGGGATGAGATAGAGACTGAGGAATGAGACTACCAAGGTGACATGACAGCCAACAGGCAGACGATGGAATGGAGCCTCAGGACTTGGTGTCAGGTTGGCAGAGGCAGGGGGGAGCTATGGTGGGGCTGGATCAATAAGAGGAAAACTATGAATTGTGGATTCTGGAGAAGCCTTGGAGATATAAGAATTGGAATTTGTGCAGAAGTCAGGAAAGAGAATGGAGCTAGTGATTAAGTGAGTTGTCGTGGGTTTTGGGAGCTAGTATTTTCTTTATAACAAGAACAACAAAAACAAAAGGTGGTAAGGATCATTAGACAAGGGCCGTTCTTATTCACAGGTGAATAAACTGTGGCATACCTCAACACATTTGACTGTTCATATAGATACTGAAAACTAAATTAAAAAGTAAAGGATTAAATATTTGAAAAGGAGAAATGTAAAAGGATTTGTTAGGAATGGGTTTAGAAGCGAGGACATTCAGACAGGGTCTAAATGACCTCCTTCTGTGTTGTAATTTTTATAATTCTAAGAAAATCCATCTTCATCATGTCCAAGCTCAGAAGTCATTTAGAAAAATTAGCTCGGAGCTGACTTTAAGGTAGCAGGTGCTAAGGGATCAGTTTCAAATATAATCCACTGTTCTACGTACAATCTTGATGATTTGGTTCAGGTTCGTAAGTAATGATTGATTTCAACATGTGTGGTCCAAGTTTGTTAAATAAACCTGGTAAAAGACATTTGTTCTGGATAACAATGAAGCAACTGGCCAATTTAGTAACTAAATTTAAACATTCATACTAATGATATGGCTCAGGGTAGTGCAGCTTGATTAACAGAACTCCTCCTTTTAGAGTTGCAGCACTTCTGACTGAGGGCCTCAATTCAGTGTTTGTACATTGTCTGAAATTGGGTTCAAAATGTGGCTCTAAGGAGAAAGTATGAGAGATGTGAACTAAAAACCAGGTAGACTCCTGATTCTTCAAACCTCCCTTAACAATTGCTAGTGCAAAATCACATGCAAAGAAACAAACAGAGGATTTCACTTTTATACAGCAAATGCAGTAACATTTATGTAATCATGTGATCAGACAGCAATCAAATATCACAAGGTCAAACAACACAGGGTCGGAACTTCGTACAATCAAACCTTCATGATACCAGAGTTGGGAACTTCAACCGGGAATTAATTATTATCCATTTGCATTGAACTTGTTGCTGAAGATTGGAGGCTGGAATTTTCTTGCCAAATTCTGAATACAAAACCACTGCTGCCATCTCAGCATTATTCATAAAATACTCAGAAAACTGATAAATTAGAATTTCCTCAGTATCAATGAAATTGGATATGACCAGACTTCTTCAGTGCAATATGCTTGTCTATGACTCACACTGAATAATGTTGGAAGTGTAGCGTGATGGCCCGCTACATGAATGTTTCATGGACATGAAGCAACTATGGCAGAGCGTGCATCATGTTTCATGATGGATATGCAAAAATCACACAAAGATTATCGATTGTGAATGGATAACATCATTTTGTACATTACCTAAAGCCTTTGGCTTTACAAACTGGTTACATTTGCAAAACTGATTGGAAGGGTAAAATTCCAATTTCTGCACCAAGTTCATGTTTTTTGGCTGAAAACTCTGATCTCAGATATTGCCAGATCCCTTTAATTGGTTAAACTGTTAAGTAAAGAGCATAGCTTCCTTTTCAATCTTCTTATTTTAAAGCACACAGTCTTGTGACATACTCTCAAGTGTTAATGTGGGTTGGTACCTTAGATTTAACGGACATCTTAAAAAGTAAGTAGAAATCACTAGCCCAATTAATTAACTTAACTTTTGATGGTCTGTCTAATCTGGCCACAAAGAGCTGGGAATTTTTAAGCAAAAAGAGATCCAACATAAAGAGTCAAGAACCTCATGAGGGGATATATCAAGAGATGCAATAGTGCTAGGACTTTATACAAGCCCTAAAAGTTTGAAACAAAGTCTGTGCAACATGTATAATGTTATGATGCACAATTATACGTGTCCTCAGCATGCTTTTTACTGAAGCTATCAATCTAGGTTAAAAGTCTTTTCACATATGGAGGATAGATAATTGAAAATACAGAAAAAGGAGGAGGATAGAGGATTTGTAATGTATGAATCAGAAAGTATGTAATGATACAGAGCAGTACAGTGAGATTTGAAAATAAACCAACAGCATATTCTTGCACGGAGAAAGCAAGACTGTAAAGTCCAGGGAACTAGGGACCAGATAGCTTAACGTCAAATGTTGAAAAGATAATAGAATATTTACTCAAAACTAAAAATTGTAAATATAAGAAGAGCTGGCAGCAAGGATTTCAACAGGAAAGGTTACATTCTATCGGGTTCCTTTAGGGACACAAAGAGCTGACAAGGCTAATGTATATTTATCAGAAATGTTTTATAAGGTTCACTCATGACCAAAGGAAGCTGTAACAAATGGATGGAAAAATGGCTGTACAACAGAAAGAAATTGCAAGTTAAGTGAAGCTTCACAGACTGGCAATGAGAGGGAGGGGTTTCTGCATGGCCAACAGACCCGATGTTACTGATACAGGTGCAAGAATTATTAATTAGAAATACTGACCGTTAGCTGATTTTCTGTGAGTACAAGCTCTGTAAGATTTCCACATTCACCAATAGCTTCTGTTAACTGAACCAAACGATTTTGATCAAGCTTCAGAATGGAAAGGTGCTTTAGTTTTCCTACAGGAAGGTGAGGGGGAACATATTAGAAAAGGAAATCCCACATGTTGGTTCATTCAGCTGTAATTTTGCATTTGAACGTGTTTTGAAATCTCGTTTCTCAGGAAAAATTCCAAGACGGATTTATGTTTAAATGTGTCAGGATCAACCATGGCAATCCCAAAAAGATAGAAATTATACACTCAAACAGCATGACAAAGAGCAAAGCCTGACAAAGCATTAAGCTGAAAATCTACGGACACAAGTCAATGGAAACATCAATTTGGTTCTAATGTCCATTATGCAAGTAATGGTACGATCTTCATTCTTTAAAGAATGCAGTTTACCTTGGGTTTACACCAATTCGGGAGAGATTTTTAATCACAATTAATGTCTAAATCAGGCATCTCGGTGGTAGCTTAATTTGAAAGGAAATTTCAAGAGCAATTCCTTCACAGAATGTATACAAGTAGAAAGAAAGACAATCCAGGTTTTCTTCCTTTATGAAAAAAAAACATTTACTGTGATATTTTCTATCTTAATTATTCTTATTGAGACAAATGAACTACTCTCAGGCCAGTTCTAAACAGCCAAAATATGAAGCCACTTTCCATGTATTACAGCAGAACAAAAAAAACAAAGAAACAAAAAAATGAAAGCCAAAGCAAATAAACCATTTACACAGAAGTGACATACCAATTCCATTTGGTAAAACCTCCAATTGGTTCTGAGAGACCAGAAGATCAGTGAGTAAACCAAGTCCACTGATTTCTTCCGGGAGTTTCTCCAGTTTATTTTCTGACACGTCTAAACACAGCAATTTCTTCAGGTTTCCAATTTCCTGTTTTAACAAAAATAAAGGAGCTGAAGTCCTTACATGAAAGACTAGTGAGACAGCATACACTGGGAAGGGCAATCTGTCTCCCAATGATTTCAAACACTCTTTTTATATACAAAGTTTCTGTGCATATACTCAGCTATAGCAAAAGTGGAAATCAAGTCCTTAATCATGGTTTTGTTAACTTAGCATCCATGAGTCTAAACTAATAAGAAATGAAATAAATTCTAAGCAAATATTTAAAAATTAACATCTCTCAGCTTAATGTGAAAGCACAAATTTAATGTTTGTACATCAAATGCCAGCATACTTTGTGAAAATATATTTCAAGGTATTTTTAGTGCTATACTGGAATTGTTTATCCATAGGCAGCTAAGTCCAAGTGAAAGACATGCATTACAAATATTGTTTTGCACGCACTTCTCACCTGTACCACTTGACCAGTTATTATTGCTGTTACTCATTTTGTTAATATTTTTTAAAGTGACAAATCCCAGCCACATTTAAATGGAAAATGTTTACCTAAAGTCAGCATTCTTATCGAACTATACCGTAATCAGGTTTACACAATTCTCCTAAAAAGCTTAAGATTTTTCTGTGGGACCTGCTAGCTTAATAATATTCTTGCAACGACAGGGCGACCAGAAGTGGACGAAGTACTCCAGATGAGGCCTCACCAACATCTGGTACAACCTCAACATGCTATCCCATATCCAAACTCAAAGGTCTGAGCAATGAAGGCAAGCAGGCGAAATGCCTTCTTAACCACCCTGTCTACCTGTGATGCAAAATTCAAAGAATTATGTACCCGAACTACTAGGTTTCTCTGTTCTCCCACACTACCCAAGGCCCTACTTTTATATGTGTAAGTTTTGTTTTACAAAAAAAATGCAATCTCTCACATCTATCCGCCACTCTTCGGCCCGTTGACCCAACTAACCAAGATCTCCTTGTAATCTTAGATAACCTGGCATACAGTCTTATATTTTACTTTCTTCTTTCATACAATGTGGGATTCCTGGAAAGGCCAGAATTGTTCAGCATCCCGTAATTTCCCTGGATCAGAGGGTCATGCGATTTGGAGTCATATTTATGCCAGAAGATTTCCTTCCCTATAGCGTATTAGTGAACCAGATGGATCTTTTTACATCAATGATAATCTGATGGTCACCATCGAGGCTAGCTTTCAATTCCTGACATGAATGCTTGCTGTCATGGTGGAATTTTAACCTGGGTCCCTGGAGAATTAACTAGTTCTTCATATTTCTAGTTCAGTGACAGTCCCACTATAATTCCATCTCCTCCTGTGCAACAGCAGGTGATTGTATAAGCAGCTCCCTAAATACTCTACACCAGTTTGACTTATCAGCTTAATTTACACATAGGAAGTACATTAAGTATTTTTATCTTATACATCTTAAAAACTTATAGCATTATTCAAAGCACTCTAATTCCAGCTTCATTTTAAAATGGCTTCACTGCACTATCTCTTCTCAGACAATTGGTTGTTTACATCTTTTCATATTCCACACAGCACCCAAATATCTAGTTTCTGAAAACAATATATTTCAACACTTCTGAAATTTGAGACCACACCTCACTTACATCCCTTGGATACAGCGATACCTCCCAGCATTTACATCGTCTTTGACCTTCGTTAGAGATGGTGTACCATGAAATCCAGCGCTTTCCATTTAATGCCTGGAATAGTCTAAACTCCAATCACTCCTTTGCATCTCAACAATTAGCTGAATACCTCCCAATGACTTAAAAAGAAACAGGTATTTCTGATCATCCCACTTTTCATCCTGCAATAATCCTCGTATTATCTAGGCATACATTACATTACAACGTTCACTCAAGATACAGCAAAATAAGTAACAAGTTTGAGTTGAATGCTTGCCCTTACTACTTAGAAGATTCTGCACTTCTTCCCTTTCACAACAATAAAAGAATAAAACTTGTTTACAGAATTGTCTCTCCAAGTCATCGCCTCTTCACTTTGGAAGACAAAACACCTTTTTGCCTTTTGTGTACCACAGGGGTTTGTTTGCAAATCCCATTCCAAACCTCTGCTTAAAGCCTTCTCAAGGTCTGCTCATTTTCACTGCCAACATTTCTTCCCTTCCACAGAATAACATTTGCACATTTGGCTCCATACTCCACAGAACACCATCACCTTAATGGTTTGTCTCTCCACAACAACGTTCCCACCTTAGGAATGTGTGAGGGATATTTCCCCTCATGAGAGAGGCTAAAGACCAGACAGAACAGTCTAAGAATAATGGGGCGCCAACTTAAGGCTGAGATGAGGAGAAATTTTGTCTGTCAATAGTTTGACTGTCTTTGGGACTCCTGGCCAAAGAGAGTTGTAGGGGCAGAGTCCTTGATTACAGTTAAGGCGGAGGTAGATAAATTCTTGATCCATTAGGGTATCAAGGGTTACAGGGAAGGGCAGTAAAGTGGACAAAAGACTTGAAAGGACGCACTGGTCTACTCTTGCTCCTATTTCCTGTGGTGTCAGCATTTCAGATTGGTGGGATTGGGGCAGGTGGATGAATGGACAGTATTATGGCATCACCCAGAGAGAAAAGTTTAATTGGTTATTATAAATATATTCAAATCAAGTGATTTTTGTGAATTAAACGAACAGAATACTTAATATTTATCAAGGATTGTGCTTTCGGATTGGAAACCACAGAGGTTTGTTTGGGAATCCCATTCAGGCAAAACACTTCATGCTTGAAAAGCATGTGGCTCATGCAAGCAAAGAGATGCTTACAGTTGTGTTTGCATATCTTCCTGTCTAAAAGGAGCGCACAGAATTGACACTGTAAAAGTGAGGAAGTAATAATTAATGACAAAGATGACAACTATATTAATTATGAATTATACAACAATCAATTATTCAACATCAACGAATGCTCAGAATAGGAAAATCACCACTAAGTTTTCATGGGTAAACATTTGGAATGTGTCATCTTTTCAGTCTAAGCTTTCTTCAGTTGCAAGTACAGATGGATAACATACCAAGTACTTGGATTGCTACATATGGAAATGCGTCAGGATTGAAATTATAAGTAACTAAACAGCAGCAAATAAACAACACCTGAAACAAAATTCAAAAGTGCAGGCAACAGGGTAATTCCAATCTATAAGTATTACTAAGGTATTGAAAGAAAGACAGTAATTGTAAAACAAGCTTACCACAGGCAGTTCCATGAGTTGGTTCCCATCCAGCCACAAATCCTTAAGGTTTGAAAGTGATCCTGTATTCTGTGGCTACAAATAAGAATCAAAAATTCACTAATCACTACTAAACAAATCTGAAAATTGGACTGCTTACTTCACATGAAAAACGTTCAAAAACAAAAATAAATCCATTTTCATTAAAATATTGCGCAATGACTCCTGAAACATTAATTATACTGTCAGTTTTTTTGGCACATGTACGCAATATACTTTAATTATTGTCGTAACAGCTCCAGCACTGAGGGCAAACTGTCATTTGATTTTCATATATTGGGAAAGGGCAGATTGAGTGTAGCCAAGACACAAAGGCTGGAACACAAAAGAACAAGACACCACCGGATTTTATTTCAAACCATGTTCACTTGCAGTCTGATATTTAACATATTTTTTCATATTATGTTTTAAACAAATGTTATGCTGAAAAACAAAAAAAAAGGAAAATCCTGAAGCTGGCCCCCAAAAACAGGTTGCATTGTTACCATGGAGAGTCGCTTTTGGAAGGGGTACAGCTGACATGGAAAAAATAGTAGCAATGTTTCAACAAATTGCTTCATGTCTGATTTACATGAAGCAAAACAAATCCATATTCTGAACGACTTTGCAAAGAACAGCAAAGTTCTTGTGGCGTTCCCTTTGTTAACATCAATTTTAGTAGAATTTGGAGAATGCTTAATACAATAAATTTATGAACCCAATTCAGAATTAGCCCATTACAAAAAAAAAGGGACCAGTTCACTAATGTTCTGAAAGAAATGACAGGTGTTTGATCCTCAAAGTAATCCTGATGATCTTAATGGGAAAATCTCTGGAATTGTGTGGCATTCTTTCCAATAAGCAACAGAAAGCCTTCAATAGCACTCTTAGTGAAATCTAAGCTTCAAGAGCAGCAAGCACTACATTTCCAAACCACATTGAGCAGTGATATTAATATGCATTTGCATGTTTCACTCTGGTGCTTGACTCATGCTCAGTGTCAAGGGAAATTCATGTCAGTGAATTGTCACTTCTCTACGAATGAAAACTATTGTGCACACACCTTCGGTACAGTACCAACATTCACGGCTTGAATTGAACCGTTACTGTATTATGCTTACTGGACAACAAAGTTCTGTGAGCTCCAAATTTTAGATAGTGGAATAACAAGCACAAGCAGTTTAGAGAAACTTATTAAAAATTACAAAGAAGCAGCACTAAGATCCAAAGTTGTTTTGCTATGTCTGACACCGAATACTCAAATACAACTTTCAGGAACATGCTCATGACATAATCACGATATCACTGCATTTAACCTGATAGTGTAAAGTTCTCAAGTCACCTTGTTGAGTCCTCTTGCAGCATGACACAGAGTGAAATGTGCTACAGTTGACATCAAATTGCTTGGCTATAGCCCTGACATGCAAGTGCCTATGACTGTAGTATAGGTCGATACAAGGAGCTGTAAGAAGAATCTACTAAATTCTCCAATACCAGGTTATCTATGCTTCATTTCTATGATGGAGGAAATAAAGCAAGTGTCACCTGATCAAGTTCACATGTCGTGCTAAAGGCAGACGGTCATCTCTGCATCTACAGGTGTTTATGAAAGCAGAACATATCTGGATTAACAACAGTTCCTACTTATAAAGCAGCAACTCAGAAACCAGATCGGATCACAACAGCAGCAGCTTACACTTTCATTAAATCAAAATAAACCAATAAAGTGAGAACAATGCAGCCTGTTTTCATTCCTCCAATATTTCCACCACCAACTCACTCCTTCCTTCTAAAAATAAAAAAAATCCAATATTTTGCAAATGACGACTCTAAATCTGGGCCGCACTGTAACTTTTAATCAAAGACAGCTAGGGGCGAACTACTGCAGGAGCCACCAAACTGTAGTTTCAATCTCCAGCCACAAAGTGGCTCCATGGAATGAGTCAAGTATCCTTCAACTCCAATGTCATCTAGAATACCATTTCTTCGCCACATCTATTGCATATTCATATTCCTCAACTAACCTGTAAACAGTGACAGACACAGCAGTGTTCCCACCCCTGAGCCAGGGGTCAAGGTTCAAGTCTCCAGTGTATGTAATAACATTTCTGAAAAGGGTGATTAGAAAATAGCTTTCAATAGTAACATTGATCCAATGTCAAATCAAGCACACTAATTAAACTAGTGAGGGAACAACAGGATTAAGAGCAAAAGGACAAAAAGGAAATGTTTAAAAAATTAAAATGTTACATGCAAGAATGAGATTCCATGTATTCTAAAATTAACTTTCAGTGCCAGAGACCACACCTCTCTTTTTCAAAAAATGAACCTGCTCAGGCATGTTGAGACACCTCCAGGACAAGTGGGGCTTGAACGCTGAATGCCTGACCTGGAGGTAGGAGCACTATTACTGTACAACACAATCTCTCACACAATTCTTACCACACTATTTAAAGGAGACATCCCCAACACTGAATTAATATTGATCAGTCACAACTGTCATCACAGTATCTTCCTCATCCTTTTTTTATTTATCCTATTTTTCATGACCACTGCACTACGACAGGGTTCTTTTTTAGTTAAATTGAACCTACTTTTCTAATCAACCTGTTCAGGGATATGACAATAAACCTGTGGAGCAGCTGGGACTTCGTTGCTGAGCCTTGGCCACCCTGACTGGGGTAAGGATAATACCACTGTGCTACAGTGCTGAGAGGGCCTCAACCTCCCCGTTCTTATTTAGTTTTTACCTATTTTCCTAATCCAACTGTTCAGAGACATTATTATACACCTCCCTAGCGGGTTGGACTTGAACCCAGGTCATGCAGTTCAGGATTGGGGACACTACCACTGTGCCATTACAGGGACCCTCCTCGTCTCTTTTGGTATTTCTGCAGGATTGAACACAAATGACCATATCACGTTTTCTTTATCCTGCTAAGTGAGGTTACCTTCACTTGGTCCTATCCAATCTAAAGCATATGCAGCAACGTCTTCTCTTCCTTAACAACTGAAGGAGCTTGCCACCACACAGAACAAAGCATTCCACTTGATCAGCACACCCTGTTCCTCCTACCATTAGCACTATCTTGCTTAATGTGTACCATCTTGCAAGATGTGTAGGTTAGGTGAATTGGCCATGCTAAATTGCCTGCAGTGTTTGGGGGGGTGTAGATTAAGTGGGTAATAGGGGGATGGGTTTGGGTACACTGTACGGATTCTATGATGTAGGATCTATGATTCACTCACATTACAACCTGGGATGATGCTAAAGGACCTATCATAGACCTGTTCCCTTCTTCATCTACATTATTGCTTAGCATCACCTAAACACAAAAGATCAAAGTTGACAGACACATCAACACCACCAAATAAGAACGCCATCATCTCTTTCAAGTTTACAGGTTGTCTGTCACACGGTTTTGACTGAGCCACAATTTCCAATGAGCAAAGTTATTGCCTTCAGTACTTGCCATAAAACCATGCAACTAATTCTATTATTACCCTGACTATTGTCTCAATGAAACCGACACAGAAATTTGATGAAGAAGCTCAGCAGGTTTGGCAAGATCACTGGAGGGAAAAGAAAGTTAATGTTTCAAGTCCCATGATCCTTCTTCAGAGCTAGATCTGGTTAGGAAAAGATGGTATTTATGATGATAATAGATAGTGGGGGATAAAGGAGAGAGATCCCAGGGTGAGAAAAAAATAGCAGGCAAACAGAGGGATTGTTGGTAGGGGAGAAAAGAAGCTTGGATAGGTGGCAAATGATACAATGAGAAATTGAAAATGGGGAGACTGTACTGAAAGCAACCCAATTTGTGACAGCATCGAGGATTGTAAGGGTATTAATAGATAATGAACATGGTGTTCATGCTGTCCAATGATCAAATTCAATGCTAACTCCTAAAAGCCATAAGGTGACAAAGGAAGATAAGGTGCCATTCGACCAGCATTCCTCTCATTCTTGCATGCTGACTTAAATTGGTCCCTCCGCTCAGAAGCTTCAAATTTAAAATTTAACCTTCTGTTGAAATGCCTTCTCGACTTGCATTTTTCCTCAACTCCACAAGTCAAACTTCCCAGAATCCCGCAGTCCTCCAAATCCTTACATAACTTAAACTCATTGCCCAAATGCAGGCAAATGTGTTTAAGTGCTAAAATCTGGAGTTCTTTTTCTAAACCTTGCCACCTCACCATCCTGCAAGACACTCATTAACCCTTGTTTTTTGTCCAACCATATCGTCATCTCCAATATTTTCTGTAATGCCTTGAGACATTTTTTTTCTTTGTCAAGCAACAAGCAGAAAAGGTCAGGGAATTGAGATTATAACAGTAGCTAACAAAACGCACAAGAAAACTCAATATTATCAATAACCAGCCTTTGTTCAGGTCTTGCCAACTAATTGCAATTAGAATGAAAAAGTCTCATATGAGCAATTTCTTTTCAAATTAACTGCAACTCAAAGGAAAAAAGATACTTACTTTGCAGGTATTTAAGAGCCTTAACATAAAACATAAGCAGGAAGCGATTTTTGCATCAGCAATAAAGACTTCTACACTTTATGGGGATGCATTAAGTAGGACTTACTTCACGTCACAGCACAGAAGGCACTTCTGCATATCATGTGTTTTGGTTTTTTGAAAAAGCTAGCCAAGAATCTCTGTTCAGCAAAACTTTCAAACTCGTAAAATTTAACCTTCTGTTGAAATGTTTAATCAACTATATTTTGTAAGTTGTTTGAATCTACTTCCACAATCCTTTCAAGCAGTGCTTTCCAAATCATCGTAGCTTGAATAATAAATCAAAAGAAAAGCTCTAATTTCACACAATCATTTAATCAAAGAATAATTGGCTTTCATCAAATACTTCTTGCCAATATCAACTAAAGCTAATGGAAATCACAAATACTGCAATCAAGTCTCATCTGAAACTCTTCCATTTTGGCATCAGAGACTGTGCTGTGTTAAGGTGCACGAGTGTATCAGGCAAGATAAATAGCTTAAGCATGGAAGAGGAAGAAAATCAAATCTGTGCTCAGTATTAATTTTGTGATGACCCCAAACTATCAAAAAAAAGTTCCCAATGAATATACCTTCATTTCAACAAGCTCCCAACATTGTGTTTTACATCAACTGCTGAAAATTATACCGTTGTAAACTACACTAATGTCAGAATGTTGATTTGATTCTACGCATACAACACCTGTACCCATAATATTATGCTAATAACCAACATCAGCCAACTGTGCAATACAGCTAGGTTTCACTTAATTCTGACTATGCAGAGATGATTTACAGACATATGCAATCCATCTTGTGTGATTAATCACAACCAGATGCACCATGAATTTTGCTTCGAGTTACCCTTCAATTATGCACAAGCGTTCAAATTGAACAACGTTTATTTTCATGTTTCAGGATGAAGTCATCAGGGAAAGAATACCAGTTTACATTGTTCAAAAATTTACTTCAAGGTAACTGATCATTTTCTTCAATGATCAGTTTTAGGTACGGTGACATCTTGTCATGTGGTAACAAGGGTACATAGGAAGTGACAAATCCATTTGGTTCATCAGCATTCTGCCCTGCCGCATAACCTTCCATAGGCTCCACACCATTCATTCTCTAGGGTCAGCTTGATATTCACTAAACAAAGAATTAAACATTTCCACTTTTGCTTGGCATCTCACTGGAAACCAACTAATTTTATATATTCTAATCTATCTTCACAGTCTGATGATGGTATTGTTAATGAGGGATCCCCAGATTGTCCACCAGAACTCAGAAAACGATGGAGACCTCTTAGAAACTACCAGTCACACGTTTACTTCGTACTCCTCTTCTTCTGGAGTTAATGGAGATCAGAACATCAGGACATCACTCTTGCCTAACTGCCTCCCATCATTCCCCAAGTATTCCCTCAACAGTACTTCTAACAACAGATATCTAATTTGGGCTTTAGTCATGTGGTCTTAAAGCACAGCATTATACTTGGTCCACTTTGAGAAGTCCTTTAATTTTAAGTGGAAAGTTTCAGTAATTACTCTTCACCTTTTAATAAATTTTCCTCACTTACGATTATGAGATTATATTTAGGACTGTAGGTTTAAATTTATGGTAATCAAACGAGGTCATGTGAAGGTACAAGCCTGACAGTAAGCCTGGGTGTTAGGGATGAAAAGACGGGAGGGGAGGGGGTGCTGAAAAATCATTGGAACAGGATTTGCAGCTCGTGATGAGTTTAAAACCCCTCCCAAAAACTGAGTGCGGTGCCTGGAAAAAATACTTAACGTAATATTCAGTGAAACAGTGATACACACACCTTATTCAACACTGAGTAATTAGGGACTGTTTGCAAAAAGGACTGTAATTCCACGAAGAATGTGGTGGATGATAGATTTAAAAGGCGCACCTCATTTTTTATAATTTAAAACTGAGGTTGTGAAGAAAAATGTTTAGTCAAGACTGTTTCATTTTACACATTGTAGAAGATTAAAGTAAGAAATCAATATGGTGTGGAAGTTTGAATCTCTTTTCATCAAGTCTCTCGGGAAATTGTAACGCCTTCATTGATTTTGCAATGGGCACTTTTCACTCTGCGCATGATTGCTACTTACAGTAAATTTTATGGGTGTGAGTTTGCTCGCTGAGCTGGAAGGTTCGTTTTCAGACGTTTCGTCACCATACTAGGTAACATCATCAGTGAGCATCCGACGAAGCGCTGGTGTTATGTCCCGCTTTCTATTTATCTGGTTAGGTTTCCTTGGGTTGGTGATGTCATTTCCTGCATTGGTGATGTCATTTCCTGTTCTTTTTCTCAGAGGATGGTAGATTGGCTCCAAATCAATGTGTTTGTTGATGGAGTTCCGGTTGGAATGCCATGCTTCTAGGAATTCTCGTGCCTGTCTCTGTTTGGCTTGTCCTAGGATGGATGTGTTGTCCCAATCAAAGTGGTGTCCTTCCTCATCTGTATGTAAGGATACTAGTGATAGTGGGTCATGTCGTTTTGTGGCTAGTTGATGTCCATGTATCCTGGTGGCTAGTTTTCTGCCGGTTTGTCCAATGTAGTGTTTGTCACAGTTCTTGCAAGGTATTTTGTAGATGATGTTCGTTTTGTTTGTTGTCCGTATAGGGTCTTTTAAGTTCATGAGCTGCTGTTTTAGTGTGTTGGTGGGTTTGTGGGCTACCCTGGTGCCAAGAGGTCCGAGTAGTCTGGCAGTCATTTCAGAAATGTCTTTGATGTAGGGGAGAGTGGTTAATGGTTTCTGAGCCTGTTTTGTCAGTTTGTTTGGGTTTATTGCTGAGGAATCGGCAGACTGTGTTCATAGGGTACCCATTCTTTTTGAATACGCTGTATAGGTGATTTTCCTCTGCTCTGCGTAGTTCCTCTGTGCTGCAATGTGTGGTGGCTCGTTGGAATAATGTTCTAATGCAGCTTCGTTTGTGGGTGTTGGGTTGGTTGCTCCTGTAGTTCAGTATTTGGTCCGTATGTGTTGTTTTCCTGTAGACGCTGGTTTGAAGTTCCCCATTGACTGTTCGTTCTACTGTGACATCTAGGAATGGCAGTTTGTTATTGTTTTCCTCCTCTTTTGTGAATGTTATGCCAGTAAAGGGTATTATTGATGGTCTTGAAGGTTTCCTCTAATTTGTTTTGTTTAGTGATGACAAAGGTGTCATCCACATAGCGGACCCAAAGTTTGGGTTGGATGATTGGCAGAGCTGTTTGTTCGAGTCTCTGCATTACTGCCTCTGCTAAGAGCCCTGATATTGGAGATCCCATGGGTGTACCGTTGGTTTGTCTGTAGGTTTTGTTATTGAAAAAGTGAAGTGGGTGGTAAGGCATAGGTCCACTAGCTCGATGATGTTGTCCTTGCTGATGAGTTGGTGGTGTCTGGTGTATGTGTCTTCTGTTCTTCTAATAGTGTCATCGGTGTTTCTTTGGCCAGGTTGATGTTGATGGATGTGAACAGGGCTGTTACGTCAAAGGAGACCATTATTTCATCCTCTTCTATCCTGGTATCTTTGGTGTTCAGGAATTCTTGGGTGGAGCGAATGGAGTGGTGGGAGTCTTCTACTAGGTGTTTTAGTCTTTGGTGTAGTTCCTTGGCTAATCTGTAGGTTGGTGTTCCAGGTAGTGACACTATGGGTCTGAGGGGGGGCTCCTGGTTTGTGAATTTTTGGTACTCTGTAGAAGCGTGGTGTGTTGGATCCATCTGGTTTCATTTTTTGGAAGTCCCTCTTGTTTAATTCTCCAGATTTTTGAAGTTAATTGAGTAAGGCTGTGATTCGGTTCTCCAGTTGTGGGGTCGGGTCTATCGCCACCTGTTGGTAAGTGTCAGTATCTACAAGCGGTGCATTCGCTTTCTCAATGTAGTCTGTTTGGTTTAAAATGACTGTCAAGCGTCCTTTGTCTGCAGGTAGGATAATGATGTTTTTATCTTTTTTGAGTCCTTTTAGGGCTTTCCTTTCTTGTGTATTGAGTGTGTTTTCTTCCTTTTTCCTGCTTAGTGTTGGTGAGACTGTCTGTCTGATGGTTTGCTGGGCTTCTCCTGTGAGTTTGTTGTCTTTCAGTGTTGCTTCTAACGCTGCTAAGAAATCTTTCTTGTCCGCATCCCGGAAGTTGTAATTTAATCCTCTTACTAAGACGGCTTTTTCAGTGTCTGTTAATGGTCGGTCAGATAAGTTTTTCATCCATGCTTCTGTGCTGTCTGTGTTGTTATTTTGTGAGAGTTTGTCTAGTTTTTTCTGCAGGTCTAGTTTTTTTGTTTTTTGGTGTTTGCCGCTGCCTGATGTCTATGGCTAAATTTTATTTTATGTTCATTCAAGATCATTCACCCAGTTTTAGCCTTACACTTAATTAAGCCAACGATGTTTTGAATGCTGTAATATAATTTTATTCATTATATGGACAGAGTTTTGTGTCAGTAAATTTTCTGATTAGTAATCTGCACATGATCCAGTTCAGGCCTCCATGTTTTCTGTAAATTACCGAGTACAGTTTTTATCATTATTACTCCCCAGTATCACCTTAGCCAATTAACTGAACTTTCATCAAATGATTTTAAGTTTCTTTAAATTTCTCACAATGAATTTTATCAAACACCTTCTGATAAACCAAGGAAGTTTTATAGATATAAAATCCCCTTCAATTGCTCCTTTAAAAAACCTCCATTAGATTACTGTGACATGGCCTAATACTGTTCAATAGATCATTTCATTCCATAAAACACCTTTGTTGCAGAACACAGATACATCAACATAACATAACACTTTATAATTACAAATATTAGAACTTGCATTTAAGTGCAACTAAGCTATTGACAACTTTTGTTTTCCTCAAATAAGCTTTTACAGCACCCCTAACAATACACAAACTCTTTTCCCAACAGATGCTGCGGTAATTAGTGTAAAATTTCTAGATATATTTTTCAAGACAACATTCATTATCTCTAATCACTGTGTGGTGTATAGGGTCATTGAAAACAAGTTCACCATTTTTCTTGTGTATTTTGAACTGGACACACCTAGTCTAGACAGTTAAACATACACGTATTTTTCACAGCATATGCTTTACTGAAGTTCGCTTATATTGTAGGTTCCCTTATGAAAGTTATTTCTGCTTTCTACATATTCATCTCTCATTCAATCTCTTCAAGGAGAAATCAAGTCAGTTACAAGGAGAAAAACTGGATAGAAGCATTAAAAAAGGGGAAACTAAGGGTGTGAAAACCTACCACAATCTCCTGTTGATCATCAGCTTGTAGACCATTGACAATGGGAACTGCAGATGCTGGAGAATCCAAGATAATAAAATGTGAGGCTGGATGAACACAGCAGGCCCAGCAGCATCTCAGGAGCACAAAAGCTGACGTTTCGGGCCTAGACCCTTCATCAGAGAGCTTGTAGACCATTATGACTTTAACAGCAAGTCCTATTCTGTAACTTATTTACTAATTGAACCATTTCAAAAATGTAGTCTTCAAAACTGTTATTATACTAATTATATAAACAAAGAAAAGATATTTCTACACTGGCTGTTCAGAGCATACAGTAGCTACAGTTGACCTTTTCTTATCAGCTTCAGATACTTCATTATAGTGTCAAAGTCATGATACACTATCAGAGATACCAACTTTCAGGTGAGAAATTATACCAAATCAATCACACCTGGCCATTATAAGAAAGAGTCTACAGCATTATTGAAAGATCACGTTAGATTCTCCTGGTGTCATGAACAACATTCCAACATTTCTTAAGAAGAAAAAAATCTAGCCCTGGTCTCTTTCCCATAGCTATTTGTGGAATCCTGTTTAATGCAAATTGGTTGCAACCTTCGCCTTTATTATGAAAGCAAATACACTTGAAAAGGTCTTCATTAAGGATGTCCCCAGAATGTGAACGATGCTGTCTAAACAACACACACTTTATTTCTGACCTATTCAGACTGTGACTGCACCACTCCAGAGCCACATCCTCATGTGGGAACACATTACATGATCATGTTGCAATTTCTCATTTAAGTATAATTAATGCTGTAGAAAACAGGGCCTGAAGCAGTGATAAATCCTTAAAGCATGTTCAACAGTGACTGCATTTCTTAACAGGATGACTGGATCACTCTCTCAAAATATACAAGGCACTTAATAGGCAGGCAATTAAACATTTTGCAATCACTACATTTCTTTTTATACAAAAAACAGACTTTTCCAATTTATATTACCCCTTAGGTACATTTCGTGGTTTAATTTACAGGATCAGATAACGCTGCTTCAAAATTTTTGCTCTTTGAAAATACCTATTTAAAAGAAAACCAAATGTTAAGACTTAAATAAACCCTTTCTTACAATCTGACAAAATAACTTATTTCAGCTGTGCTAGCAACTTGGTAAGCTATTTTGTCCATTATAAATAAAGGAGATTGAAATTCTCTGAATACTACGCTTTCTCAGATTCACAAGCAATCCTTTAATAACTGGAGAACTCTTCCTCAACCCAACAATGCACCTGCATAATCTCCAGTGAAAAGTTCATCTGAAGATTATTAGAATTTAACTCCTCCACCCCATGCAGATGTGAAGAATGCTCTGGACGAGATTCAGACCGCCACAAACATCCTCGAGACAAAATTCCCCGAGACCCTATTCGTTGTGGCCGGCGACTTCAACCAAGCTGACCTCAAGCGAGTGATGCCAAAGTACGACCAACACAACTATTGCCAGATCAGGAATCCAAACATTCTGGACCATTGTTAAACAACCAAAAGACAACTACTGCTTCATTACATGCCCACACTTTGGAAAAACAAATCACAACGCTATGATCCTCCTCCCTGCTTACGAGCAGAAGCTGAAATAGGAGAATCCTTCGCAAGAAGTCGTACAGTGCTAGTCCGAAGCAGCGGAAAACCATTTCCGGGACTGTTTGCAACCGACAGACTGGACCGCATTCAATTGTTCAGCAGAAAAAGACAAGTATGCCACCACAGTCATGGGACTTGATTAGCAAATCTGTGGATTAGCAAGTCAGTTCGAGCGTTCCTCAACCATAAACCTTTGATGAACCAGAAAGTCCAATGCCTACTGAAGATCAGCCATGCAGCATTCAAATCAGTGACCCAGACATAACCTCCTCAAAGCCATCAGGGATGCACAGTAGCAATATTGGACCAAGTTAGATCCACAAACCTACCAGACTCCCACCAACTATGGCAAGGCCTAAATAACATTACAGGATACAAAATGAAGCAATGCAAGATAACAGACAAAGACACATCCCTCCCTGACGCATTCAATGCCTTCTATGCTCAGTCTGAGCAGAATGCCAGCAACCCGGTCATAGCTGCCCCCACAACCCAGACACGCCTATTCCCTCCATCCCCGCTTCAGGCATCAGATCGGTCTGATGATCTAGGAGTCAACCTAAGCAAAGCAACAGGTCCAGAGAGTGTCCCAGCCAAGCACTAAGATCCTGTGCAGGCCAACAGCAGAGACATTCACCAACATCTTCAACATTTCCCTTCAAGCCAAAGTCCCCATCTGCTTCAAGAAGACCAGCATCATACCCATACTTAAGAAGGCACATGTAATGTGCCTTAATGACGACCACCCAGTGGGTCTGACCGCAATCATCACAAAGTCCTTCAAGAGGCTGGTCATGGCACACATCAACTCCAATCTGCCAGCCTGCCTCGATCCCCTACAATTTGCCTACCAACGTAACATCTATACAGGATGTCATATCCCTAGCCCTGCACTCACCCCCAGAACATCTGGAACAAAGACACTTCTGTCAGACTCCTGCTCGCTGACTACAGCTCCGCCTTCAACAGCAATATCCCCTCCTGACTGATCTCAAAACTCCAAGACTTTGTCCTCAGCTCTGCCTTCTGTAACTGGATCCTCAGTTTCTGACCCACAGGCCACAATCAGTGAAGATAGGTAACTGCATCTCCTCCACAATGACACTCAACACTGGACTCCCGCCCCACCTAGGATTCATCATCAGTCCTTACTGTACTCACTTTATACCTATGACTGCGTTACCAAATTCCAAACGAATGTTATCGACAGGTTCGCTGATGACACCACCATAGTGGGATGGATATCTAACAACAAATAAAACTACAGAAGGGAGATAGAGGGCTTAGTGACATCATGCAATGAAAACAATCTGTCTTTCAGAGCAGCAAAACTAAAGAACTGATCATTGGCTTCAAAAAGAAAGGAGGAGAACACATCCCCATTTACATCAATGAAGCGGAGGTTGAGAGAGTGATGATCAAGTTCCTTGAAGTGATGATAACCGACAACCTGTCCTGGACCTCCCAGGTAGATGTCACAGTCAAGAAGGCACATCAATGCCTCTTCTTCCTCAGGCTGCTCAGAAAATTTGACATGTCGATAAGGTCTCTCACCAACTTCTACAGATGCACCATTGAAAGTATACTGTCTGCGTGCATAATGGTCTGCTACGACAACTGCTCTGCCCAGAACCATAAGAAACTACAGAAGGGGGTGTGCACAGCCCGGACCAATCATAGAAGCCAATTCTGATGAAGGGTCTAGGCCCGAAAAATCAGCTTTTGTGCTCCTGAGATGCTGCTTGGCCTGCTGTGTTCATCCAGCCTCATATTTTATTATCTTGGATTCTCCAGCATCTGCAGTTCCCATTATCACCGATTCCATCCAATGCCTCCATTTACATCGTTCGTTGCTGCAGAAAGGCTGCCAATATCATCAAAGACCCATCACACCCTAGTAACGATCTCCTACAACCTCTTACGTCGGCCAGAAGATACAGAAGCCCGAACGCATGCACAATCAGAAACACATTGGGAACAGGTTCTTCCCTGCCATTATCAGACTGATGAGTGGACTCTCTAGCTTCAAATAACACTGATCTTGCTAATGGTGACTTCGCCTAGTACATGTCCTGCACAATGTAGCCTGTATGTCTCTAAATCTTTTTGATCTCTGCATCCTTAGTTTACTATGATCTGCCTGCATCGCTCGTAAACAAAGCTTTCCACTGTGTTTCAGAATACAAGACAATAAATAAATCAATTAAACCCAGAGCCTAGAAGCATCCAGGAAGCAGACAGGTGGTAATGAGATCTACAGTCTCCAACTACACTGGCACCATTAAAACAATTGTTTTTTTTTTACAAGTGGTTGTACTTGCTTTGCTTATTCACCGTCTCATCTGTTCTGGGTTCAGGGTGCAGATCCTTATATTCAAAGTTTAAACACGAAAACTCTTTGGAAAAAGGAGTTACATTTCCTTTAATATTGCCAGGTCAGCAATGGGCAACTGCCTCATGTTCTTTTCTCTGGTCAGCTTGTTCATTGAAACTGAAAATAGGAGGTTCCAATGTGGAACTATGGAGTTGCTGATAATGCCAACGATTGTGAAAGGATACAACATGATATAGATTGATTGGCAACTTGGGCACAGAATTTAGATTAGACTAGATTCCCTACAGTGTGGAAACAGGTCCTTCGGCCCAACAAGTCCACACTGCCCCTTGCAGCATCCCACCCAGACCCATCCCCCTATAACCCACACACCCCTGAACACTATGGGCAATTTAGCACCGCCAGTCCAAATGGCAGATGAAGTTGAATCCAAACAAATTTGAGGTGATACACTTTGGAGGATCAAATTTTGGTGTGAATTACGGTAGAACCCTTACGAACATTAATATACAGATGGATCTGGACGTGCAGGCCTACAATTCCCTAAAAGTGGCAACACTGGTGGCCAAAGTGATTAAGCAGGCATATAGCATGCCTGCCTTCGTCAGCGAGGGCACGAAGGACAACAGTTGGCAAAATGTGCTGCAGCTGATATAAAGCCCTTGTTAGACCACATTTGGAGCAGTTTGGTCACCACACTACCAGAAGATTGTGGAAGCTATGCACCAGTGTCCACAGAAGGTTCACCAGGATGTTGCCTGGTCTCGGGGGTAATGCCTATGAGGACAGGTTAAAAAAACTAGAATTGTTTTCTCTGGAAATTCAGCGGCTGAGGGGAGACCTGATAAGAGTCCACAAAATTATGACAGGCATAGATAGAGTGAGTAGTGAGAGACTTTTTCCCAGGATTGATGCTTGAATTACAAGACAGCACAGATTCAAGGTGAGAGGACAAAAGTTTAAGGGAGATGTGCAAAGAAAGGTTTTCACACAGACAGCAGTAGGAGCAAGGAACGCGCTGCCAGATGTGATGTTGGAAGTAGGCACGTTGGCGACATTTAAGAGGTATCTGGATGGATACACAAATAGGGGAGGGATTCGAGGAATATGGACCAAATAAGGGCAGAAGGTTTGTTTTTTAGTTTAATCAGGGCATGACGATCGGCACAGACCTGGAGGGCCAAAGGGCCCGTTTCTGTGCCGTACTTCTCTTTTGCTCTTCTGTTCTTTTGTAAACTGGAAAGTGCAAAGTATAAGGTAGGGAAATTTGAGCTTGGGAAGATCACAACTGCTAGCTTCATAAATTACTAAACAACTAAATAACTTTATTGAATAAAGAAAGCTTTTTTGAATATATTTATGAAGCATCAAATTGCTTTATAATGATATTAAGAGTAATAATAAACTTGCAACTTTTTTTAAAGTAGTCTGTTTACCTCAAGTTCGTCTTCTATTTTAACAGAGCCATACCTTTATTTCATTATCTGACGATATAAATTCAAAGGAAAGGATGTTAAGTGCTTCTAATTTCCAAAGTTTGTTGCGAGAAAATTTAAATTTGATTATTTATTGGCATTACTGCTGCTCTACTCCAAGACATTCCTTTGACAAGGCAGCAGATTTATATCATTGTGGAGAACAGTTAAACTCCTACCACAGAGATTGTCAGACCTTCATTTGCAACCTTTCGGGTCAGCAGTAAGCACTCTTCTTTTGCTACTAACTGCAAAACCCAGGCCAAGGAGCCCCATTAAAGGTAAGTAATACACTGATTAGCTTTGCGCAAAATGTGAGGACAAATCATTCCCTGATAGCATACAACTCCCTGATTTTTCATTTTGCCATGCAAAAGGAAAAACATCACTTAAAACAAATCTTACCAAAGTATATAGTTCATTGTTTCCAAGGTCCAATTCTTCCAATTTGCACAGAAGGGAAAGGGATCTGCAAATTAATATGGTTTCTCAGTGTCAACATTTAGATTGCTATATCATTCACCTGTAAGGTTTGTAGCAGCAGTTAACATAGGCATGCACCGCACAGGACTTGATAATGGTCACACTATACATTCTACATCAATCATAAATGCAAAGTAATATTTATTTGTGCAGAAAACCATAGCTTTGAAAGTCACTGTTCCATGCAAAGGGCATTTGGTTTGAAATTTAGTTTCTACTTTTTACATTTAACATGTAGTTTTGACACTGATTGTGTTGTTGCCAATAGGAATGGGAATAAAAATTTAAGGCTGTAGCAAAATAGCCATGTCAATTTGAAATTCTTAACCATGAACACATAAACCAATTTCTAGTCTAATTCAACTAATGGTGGATTACAAATCTGAAGATATAAAAGAACTATGAACATGTACAAATTAAAAGCTTGGCAATATAGGACAAACATACATACATATGTGCACACATATACATACACAGGTCTTGATTTTTTTTCAACCAAGGGAATCAGATTACTTGGGTAGCAGGATTTCCTCCCGATTAGGAGGCCCCTGGAGCCTCACTGCCACCACCAGATCAATTAACAACATAATCAACACAGGCACCAGCAGCCCCTCCGTGTCCAACCCACACAACTATTATTTATGTGTGCCTAGATGGTTATTTCATTCACTCAGACATCATGGCAAACCTACTTTGCACCCATCAAATGTTCAGACAGGTAGTTTTCCATCTGCGATAGGAAGGATAGCTGAATTTTCTCCCTCTTTATCAACTAGACTAGTGGTCAATGTGTAGCCCCAAATGTTCCTGCAGGTAGGATTTGAGACGACTCAAAACTATACCACAGGGTAGTTCCTTTGTCCACAAGCTACAGGAAAAAAAAAATCAGACTACATCCCATCAAATTCAGATTAGCATTTTCTTCCTCACTAGCAAAGAGATGGAAACACTTAAAAACGTTTCCCACAATTTCCCTTCTCTCTACACTGACAGAAATAGGACAGAGCGCACCAAGGGCACAGGACCTAAGAAACCTCACTATCCAAAATGACAAATTTAGTCTTTGTGTATGAAGGGAAATCTCACAGAAACAGTTTCTTATTGACAAAGAATTTAGGAGATTTCCTGATTCAAGTAATCCTGCAAGTATTTAACTAGAAGTTACAAGCCCTAATTCCTAGAAAATACCAGATTCAAAGAACTTCATTTCATCATCATCATCATCGGTAATTTTCCATTTTTTTTAAATATCGGTGTACAGTTACATAAAGGAGACAAAGATATCTATTGTACTTACTCTGGTAGCAAGGTCAGTAGATTCTCTCTTAGCTCAAGTGACGCCAAGTTTATAAGACTGAAACAGTGAGAAGAAACATAATGAAATACAAATTTCAGAAAAAAAAAACAACCTGAATATAACAATTATAATTCCTTAAGACATTGTTGCATATACTGAAAAGCAGAGACATCACCACGGACATCGGGGGAAGGTGTCTGGTGAAGTCTCATCATACCCAAGTCTACCACCCTTAGCCCATTCCAAATTAATAACCTACATAGCAAGATTACTTCCAATCCATGCTTTTATTATCACTACCATATTATGTCATATCAAATGCTTTCTAATAAATTGCAAACAATGTTCACAGATATGACATCCTCAATAGATTATTGTGAAACAGTGCCTTTCCAAAGCACTTTGATCATCTTGTGCCAATTTGCATGTTCAGCCACTTTGATGTGAGTGGTAATTTATCATTCAGTACTATATAAACTCATCTAAAATGTGCTTCATATTTTTGGAACAGGATTGAACTAATCTAGTAGAATATATCTAAATTTGGAAAATTCCAGGCGCTGGACTGAAGCTCAATCACAATTGTTATGGCAGATAGTGCACTGGCACTATAATCCCCACAGATAAAAGAATCTAAAAATCATCAGATCATTTTCAATAAGTAATCACTTTAGGTACAAAAATCAAGTCCAAACACAATTAACGAATTGAAACTGCAGTTTCAAATGACTTAACCATTAAGAACTTCAATCTCCTTCTGAAAATAACTGCATTTTCATCTTCCAGTGAAGCACATTAACAAATTATGTCAGATGCAGCAGTCATGGACTTAAGGAAGTCCCATTGCAGGAGTTAAGTTGAAAATATATAAAAGGATTTGCCACCAGCACCATCAGTCTTTCATCCACTACTCTCCAGGGGAATGTGTACGGGGAACTTTTTCAAAGGGAAATGCAACACTTGTCATGGCAACAAGTTAGCGTCTGCAATCAAGAAATATTCTAAGGCTGAACAGATGTTAATAGGCAAAAATTTCTAATACATTTTCAATTGATTCAGTCAGGTTGAAACTGAGGAATGTTGATGGGAAAAGTACAGCAAGCTCTCCTTTTCTGAGAAAGATACCCACCACACTATACCCATCACTTATTAATTTTTTATGAGCTTGTTTTGGTTGCATTAGCTCAATGTGAAAGTTCTTTACCTTGTTTTCAATCCTTTCATGCCTAACCTCTCCTAACTCTAACCTATCCTTTCTCTTTACCTTAATCAGTGAAGTGTCCTATAAAATATGGACCAACATCTATATCTTGAGAAATGGCTCTCTATCACAGTTCATTGAGTACTGTGCTGGATATCAAGCTCCACTACTCCTTCAGTTTCACAAAATTTAAAGATTTTTTGAGAAGTGCACAAAGATTCCCCAATTTACCTGATTTTTCAGACCCAGATTGACTGAAAACTAAGAGCAGGTTCGTGCACTTAACAAGAATTCCTGGTTATAACAAGTAATTAGATTGTAACTAGCTGGTAAGCAGTTATAAACTGTTGTAATTTAACACTGCCAGTTAACAATCTAATCCCTTTAAACTCCCATTGCATACACAGACAGGCAATCAGGCATAGGTATGAGGGAAAAAAAAACAGCTGGAGAGAAAATTGTGAAAGCAGTTCAATGGATTTGCTTGACAAGGTCTGTTGAGTAGGTTCTTGCTGTTTAGGAAGTTTCCTTTCTCAAATGCTTCCACCAGTTTAGAAGAGGCATAAGGGGTGCCTTACAACAGTTATCTGACATATCAGTTAAAAGCCACAGCTTACAGCAACTGAAGGAAAAATATACTGGTGTCTTTCAGTTTAGTGTGGATTTTGGATGCAGAGACAGACAACTTAAGAGCTGATGGAAAACTGTTCACTTCTTTGTATCTTCTTCCCAGCTCCTAACAGTTCGGTTACCCAAGAATCAATCACATGGTTGCTGGCAGGCAGAAGTCCTGAGTCAATGAAAACTAGTCATGAGTCCACAGACCGATCAACTTCTTGTACCAACCAAACCTCCATCTGAATACAGGATCTTGCTACAAACTAAACTTCAATTACTGCTTATTTAAGTGGCTGTTTAAACAATGCTTCCACGTGTGTCAGGTTGCTTAGTTTTCAAATGCAATCTCACAGCAATCTTTTAAAGCAGTGGTTTTAAAACAACTCTTCTCATTTTAATTCACAACTTTTTTTTGAAATACCACAAAAATAACTATGTCCTACATTTCAATGAAGGCCATGACAGCATATTCTTGGCCTTCAGCTCATAGTCATAGAGCTATACAGTACAGAAACAAACCCTTCGGTCCAAATTGTCTGCACCGATCAGATATCCTAAAGTGATCTAGTCCCGTTTGCTAGCATTTAGCCCATATCCCTCTAAACTGTTCTGAGTCATGGACCCATCCAGATACCTTCTGAATGTTCTAATTGTACCAACCTCTGCCACTTCCTCTGGTAGCTCATTCTACACACACAGCACCCTCACGTGAAAAAGTTAACCATCAGGTCCGTTTGAAATGTTTCCCCTCTTCCCTTACACCTACGCCCTCTAATTTTGGACTCACGTATCTTAGGAAAAACACCTTGACTATTTACCCTATGCATGCCCCTCATGATTTTATAAACGTCAACAACATCACCTCGCAGCCTTCAACGCTCCAGCCTAGTCAGTCTCTCCCTATAACTGTTTGAGGAACACAGCACTTGAGGACAAGGATCACAAGCTCATGACTCAGGTCATGAGTAACCGGGCAACAGTGATCACTGTGCTCCTACCTGCAAATATTTGACCAACCTGCAACTGCGACCTCAAACCAATTTATACCACCCATGGTGGCTTCACAAGACCCTCCCAATCCACTGACAAAATAGGTGATGCAACAACAATGCCCTCTTCCCAAGTTACCCTGACTAACACCAACATGCTAATCGCTACAAACACATGATATTCATACATGACACTAGAGTTTCAAAGCAGCTGTTCTACCCTGCACTCACCAGAGCAGGAGACTCCCAATTGACAGCGGAAGCACCTTAGGGATGCCCTGAAAGCATCTCACTCAATTTACCGGAGTCCTGATCTGTGACCAAATAAAAAGGAGACAGTCCATTTGGGAAGGCATCAAACATGGAAAGTTACATAAAAAACATCATGCATCCAACACTGCAGGGACCACCGACCTTCCGTGTGGCAGAGTTTGCCAATCATGTACTGAACTTTTGAACCACCTCAGAATCCCTTGAAAGCAAATCATCAATCCTGAGGAACTGCCTAAGAGAATCTCCTCCCACCCTGTAATCAGTTAAGATATCCCCCCTATCAATGCAAGCTTCTTGAGCATTCTTGATTTCAAACACTGTATCACTGGTGTCCATTTCATCAGCTACTAAAATCATTAAGTCTGGAATCACCTTGATCATCTTCTCAACCCCTCTTTCCTTTAAGACATTCCTTAAAACCAAATTCTCACAGGAACATAAGCACAGGAATAAGCTAATCAACTCATCATGCCCACAATTGACTATTGTTAACCTACTAAGTGAGTTTTGAGAAGATTTGTAGCTCAGGTTGAGGTTCTGGATGTGAGTTTGCTCGCTGAGCTGGAAGGTTCGTTTTCAGACGTTTCATCACCATACTAGGTAACATCATCAGTGAGCCTCCAACAAAGCGCTGGTGTTATGTCCCGCTTTCTATTTATCTGGTTAGGTTTCCTTGGGTTGGTGATGTCATGTGATCACCAACACAGGAAATGACATCACCAACCCAAGGAAACCTAACCAGATAAATAGAATGCGGGACATAACACCAGCGCTTTGTCGGAGGCTCACTGATGATGTTACCTAGAATGGTGACGAAACGTCTGAAAACGAACCTTCCAGCTCAGCGAGCAAACTCACATCCAGAACCTACTAAAGTTATCCCTATTCTTAACAGGGTGGCTTTTAAAACTACTGGCACTGCAATGACTATCCTTAGTTAGGTTAGCGTGAATTAGTCAAATTTAATAAGTTTGACATTATCACAAATCTATAATCTGCTTAAATCCAGATAAATCCTTCAGAGTATCTCTTCTAAATATAGTAAAAACATCTGTGTACAAAATGAAGTGCTAAAAAGAACTTTTGTTCAATTTATCCAAAGTAAAACATTTTCCAGGTGAAAATGCAACATGGGTAATTTAAAAGTTCTCCCTATAACATCCATAACTACTTAATCAGCAGGGATGGAAACACTCAAAGTGTCTTCGTTAGGCACCGAAAGGCGACAGAGGGAAGGTGAATATCCAAACCAGGCACAAACTCTCAGCAACGGTTCACACTCTTGTTCAGGTTCCAGTAACTCAAGTTTTCACACATGCAATACATCAAAAAGGTGAAGTAGAGATTATGAGTGCAGTAGTAGTCACCTTCCTGTATTTCACAGATATTGGAATAGTACCTGATAATAGCAAATGAACAGCAATTTAAACAAAAGAGCAAGAAAATTGAGAAAGACAAGACAATCTTGACGTCAGTCCGAGGGAAGTACTAGCATCTATTAAAGAGATAGCATGCTGTGTTAATGTGGGTGGACTTGTAAATCAGAAACACAGGAAATGCTCTGGGGATCTGAGTTTTAATCGCACCTTGGCAGATGATGGAATTTGGATCTGGAAATTAAAATACAGCAATGGCCATGAAACCATTGCTGTTGTGTGAAAACCAATCTAGTTCACTAATGTCCTTTCAGGAAGGAAAACTGCTGTCCTTAGCTAAATCATAGATCACAGAATCTCCACAATGTGAAAACAGGCCCTTCGGCCAAAGTCCACACCGACACACACAGCATTCCAACAAGACCCATCCGTCTATAACCCACCTAATCTACACATCCCTGAACACTATGGGCAACACAGCATGGCCAAGCCACCTAAAACTGCACACCCCCAGACCACAGGAAGAAACCAGAGCACCCAGAGGAAACCCACACAGACACGGGGAGAACATGTAAGCTCCAAACAGACAGTTGCCAGAGAGTGGAATCGAACGCAAGTCCCTGGCGTAGCGAGGCAGCAATGCTATCCACTGAGCCACCGTGCCACCCAAGTAAAATTAAGAAACTTTTCTCTGCGGACATCAGCTGGACAAAAAATATTGGCTAAATAATTGTTGACTTAAGAAGGAAAAAAGGATATGATATGAAATGTACTAGGCATCTCTTATTCTGAGGTCTCCACACGCAGACCAGTGCTACTAAACACATGCAATTGTCTGAGATCTTTTTAAATGCAGTTTGTTCACAAGTTGAGAGGTGGTCTTCTAGAAGCTCCTCAGGAGGACAACTGCATAATTTTCAGCTTGTGTATTGGAATCTCAGACAATTCAGCTAGCCTGGTGAATGTTTGACTCCATACCTTCAATAAGATGGCTGACACTCAAGTGTTTTCTGAAATAGCCTGGTAAGCCAGTTATCAATCATTAAAAAGATCTCAAATGAAAAAAAGGGCTACCTGGCATCAGCTAGGGCTGAAAAAACAATGGTAAACTCAGCCTTGTTGATCTTGCAAAGTCTTCCTTACTAAAATCTGAGAGCTCATGCCAAAATTGGAAGAGCAGTCTCACAGACTGCACAAGAAACAGGGTAACATTTTCTGTAAGGTATAATTCGATAAGTATGACTATGTCCAAGGCAACACCATCACCATTCTTGGGTATATCCTCTCCCAACAGCAGGACAGACCTAGCAGAGGTGGAGGCAAATTGACATATAAGGTCAGGGGAATGGTGCCCTGGGTGCCTTCAACATTGCTTCTAAGAAGTCTTATAGGATCAGATCAAACATGGGGAAGGTGACATCGTCTTAACTACCACATACCGCAACCACACCCCCACTGCCACTAAATCAATGCTCCTCCATAATGAGCATCACTTGAAAGAAACACAGTGGTAACTGCACAGAATGTACTCTAATGGGGAAACTTCAAAATCCATCAAGAATGACTCAGCAGAACTACTGCTGAGTTGGTCAAGCCCTGAAGGACACAGCAGTTAGACTTGGTCCGCAGCAGGTGCTAAGCAAAAATCTTGAAATCGTCCTCACCAAACCACCTGTCGATCATCTGCCCATAACAATACCAGTAAGAGAGATCACTGCACTGTCCTTGAGGAGACAAAGTCCTATCTTCACAGTGAGAATAACCTCTGTCTTGTCTAGTGTGGCATTATCACTGTGCCAAGAGGGACTTAGAACAGAAGCAAACACAGAAAATGGATAAAGTCAGCAAATCTGGCAGCATCTGCAGGGACAGAAACAGTTAATAGTCTGAAGAGAAGTTATATCAAACTCAAAATACTAATTTTGTTTCTCTCTCCACAGTTGCAGCTGGACTTGCTGAGACTCAGCAGCATTTGCTACATTTGTTTCAGATTTCTAGCATCCACAATATTTTGCTTTTATTAGGTTTCATACGGATTTGCAACTTAAGACTAGTATCCATAAGGATCTGACAGGGCTATCAGTAGCAGCAGAATTGTACTCCAACACACTCTGCAACATCAATGGCATATCCCCATTCTAGAATCAATCCTGGTTCAATAGAGAGTGCAGCAGGCAGCACACAGGCATACCTAAAACTTAGCTATCAAACTAGTGAAGCTGCAAATAAAGTCTACTTGTCTGCCAACTACACAATTAAGTGATAGACAGGACTCATCATATCAGAACCATTGGTTTTTGAACTAAGGTCTACTGTCCTGCCTCATCCATTTGTGAATGGTAATAGACAATTAAATAACTCACTGAAAGAGGAGGCTCCACAAATATCCTCATCCTCATTGATACAGAAGGCCAGTTCATCAATGCAAAAGACAAGGGTAAAGCATTTGCAACAATCTTCAGTCAGAAGTGCCTAGTAGATGATTCATTTCAGCCTCCTCCAGTAAGAGATGCCAATCTAAGTCAATTTGAATACACAGGACAAAGGAGCTAAATTCCACAAGTATGGGGAAATCACTGCACTTGACCAAGTGTAGCATTAAGGAACTTTAGCAAATCTATGGTCAACAGGAATCAGGGGAAATTTCTTCATTGGTTCGGGTCATACATGTCACAAAAGATGGTTACAGTCGTTGGAAGTCAATTATCTTAGTCCAGGACATCACTCCAGCCAGGCCCAGCCATCTTCAGCTGCTTCATCAGAAATAGTGTTTTCATCATAAAAGGTTAGAAGTGGGAACATTCACCGATGATTCTATAATATTTAACACATTCATGACCCCTCAGGTCTGAAGCAGTCTGCCAAAACGTTCTGAACAATACTTAAGCTTGAGATATTAAGTGGCAAGTGAAATTCACACAAAGTGCCAGGCAATAGCCAGCTCTAAAAAGAATCTAATCATAATCCCTTGTCAGCGACTACCATTACCATCTTAAGTCCCCCACTATGACAATATCCTGACACTTAGCACTGACCAAAAACTGAACTGGGCTAGTCATATAAATAATGCAGCAATAAAAGCAGGTCAGAAGCTAGGAATTCTGCAGCAAATAACCCACATCCTGACTACCTAAAGTCTGTCCACCACCTGCAATGTCAGTGGTATCACATAACACTCTCAATAAGTTCAGCTCCAACAACACAAAACTATCCAAGGAAGAGCAGCTGATCTGACCGGCTGCAGATGCGGTGCCACTGACTTCTTCCACCAATGCATAGAAGCAGCAGTCTGTGTCACCTGTAAGATGCATTGAAGAAATTATCCAAGGCCGGTTTAAAAGTATCTTCCTAACCCAGGACCGTGGCCATCTAAATGATAAATGAGAACACAACCACCTGTAATTTCCCTCCAAACCACTCACGTTCCTGACTTGGAAACATATCATCATTCCTTCACTGTCGCTGAATCAAAATCCTGGAACTCCCTTCCACTAGCATTGTGGATGTACCAATACCAAACAGACTACAGCAATTCAAGAATGCAGCAATAAATAATGGCAGGCCAACAGCACTCACATCCCGTGAATTAATTTAAAAAAATGGAATACTGGACATTTAGAAATAATAGGAGGATTGGCCAGAATCAGCATGAATATTGAAACAGAAATCAAATTTGGGTGGAATTAGCAGAATCAATAAGGGAAACCAGTGGTTGTGACATACTGTATTTAGATTTTCAGAAGGCTCAGTATTGACCAATACAAAAGTTAGGTAAACAAAATTAGATCACATGAGACTGGGAGTAACATACTCGCATGGACTGAGAACTGGCTAACAGCCAGAAAGCAGAAGAGAAATAAATGTATCATTCTCAGGTTGCAGACTATGACCAGTGGAGTACTGCAAGGATTAGTGCTTGCGCCCCAAATATTTACAATATATTTCAATAATTTGGACGTGGGTCCAAATGTACTTTTCCAAATTTGCTGATTACACAAAAATCTTACTTGTAAGAAGGTTGCAATCAGGCTTCAAGGGGATTTTTAGATAGGCTACATGAGTGGGCAAGAATATGGCAGGCGCAACATCATGTGGAAAGATGGGAAGTTATCAATTTTAGTAGGAAAAGCAGAGAATTCCCAAAATGGTAAGAGTTTGATGAGCACTGGTGTCCAAACAGTCTTGCTGACCTTGTTCATGAGTCACCAAACACTAACATGCAAGTGCAGCAAGCAATTCAGAAGGTCTTTGTTGCAACAGAATTTGATTACACGAGTATTAGAGATCACAGTTTTGGTGTTCTTAACCAAGAAAAGATATACTTTCAATAGAGAACGCAAATTTTCACCACACTGACATCTGGCATGGCCGGATTGTCCTGTGAGGAGGGATTGAGGAGACTGGGCCTGTGTTCTCTAGACCTTAGAGAACTGAGAGGTGGTCCAACTGAAAACATACAAATTTCATTTACACGTTCAACAGAGTAGATGTAGGAAGGATGTTTCCCATTCATACCCTAGGACACATTACAGATTAAAGCGCAGTTATTTAGGACTCAAATAAGGAAAAATTTCATCACTTGACATACTGAATCTTTGAATTTCACTACCCAACTCCAGAGTGTGGGAGCTCATTCATCAAGTATGTACAAGACTGAAATCAATAATTTTCAATATTAAGAGATATGGGGAAAAGCACAGAAATGAAATTGAGGCAGATAACCCATAATCTAGTTTAATGGTGGTACTGGTACAAGTGAGGAATAGAACCAGTTAGACAGCCTTTTGGCTTTCCAACCATTGCTGAGCACAGCCATTTAATCCATATAGTCAGATACTGTGCTCAACTACTGGTTTAATATACAAAATGCAATCATTGCAGTTTCTCCAAGATGAATGGCCACGTTTTTAGAACTACATACCTGATTAGAACTTACAAAGGAAAATAAAAAGGAATTGCAAATACTGGAATAAAATAGAAGTGTAAAAATGCAGGATCATGTTGCTGCATTAGACATATCATTTCCAAAACTTTCACCTCACTGAATGCTAACAGGCAGTCTGGAAGTCAAGAGGAGACAGTTTGTGCATGATAAAATAGGTATCTCTAAGTCAAAACAGACAATACATACATAACTAATCCCTATTACAGAATGGACAAGAACAATCATTTCAGAAAAGTTAATTACAATTGTGTAATATTTAATTTTTAAAGTATTTTCCAAGAAAAAAAAAGATAATTTCCAGAACATTAGCTACAGCATTACACTTGGCAGTTAGTTCACACTAACAAAGCCAAAACAAGATATAAAACTGATGTCACAAAGTTGTTCATACAAGGTGTGATCAATGGATGAAGCAGATTTGATAATAGTGCATTGGAATCAAAAATCCTGGAAACATTAAAACAAAACACAACTGGATGCTGGTCATTCACAGCAAAGCGGGTAATGGGAAGAGGCAGGGTAGAAATAATACAGCGGGACAGACCAAAAATGCATTCCTCATCTTATATGAGGGCCTTGTATGATATCACATGCTTTTCAAATCTAAATCCCCATTAATCCCGGAGTCCTGTCATCTTTTTGAAACTACAGGAGATTTTGCCCTTCAGTTGGTCTCATAGGGTTACTGGGAGAAAGGGGAAGTTGGGGTTGAGGAACTTATCAGGCATGATCGAATGGCGGGGCAGACCCAATGGGTCAAATGGCCGAATTTCTGCTCATATGTCTTATGGTAATGATACCCAAGTTGCCAGCATTCACTGCATAACAACTGCAAAACTAACAACAACTTCTGTATTCTGCAACCACGCAGACAAAATATAGACATACAGAAGATGCTATGCAGCACCACAACATTTGGTGTTCAAGTGGCTGCAGATGAGAAATCTTAGAAAGTATTGATTTGGTGTGAAGTTCCATATTTGAAACCATCAGTCTCAATGTAAAAACCCTGGAAAAAGGTTACAAACCAGGAAGAAAGTTTATTACATGAAACAACATAATACAGGGTGTACTTAATAGATTATTAACCTGTATTTGTGGCATCTAGGCTAGAATTTAATGGCATGCTGAGTGCATAATTACTATTTAGCAACTTCTCAATCCCTGGAAAACAAGTTTTATGTTTTGGCATATCATTTCTTTCCACAATGATAAAATATTGATAGATTATAATAACTAAAACGATAAAAGTGATGTTCGATATTTTAGTTATACCTTCACCCCATGTGATGTCCTAGTCATTCATTCATTGAATAAAATAACTTAAAGATGAAGGACAGCAAGTGGATTCTATTTCCTAGTTTGTTGCATGCGAAAATTGTTTGGTTAGCCTACACGATGGCATCACTGTTGCTATACAGGGAGATTCCCCCATGGCTGGTCAGGAAGGGTGAAATTCACAGTGCACAGATTGCTAGATGTCGTGCATAGCTTTCTTGAAGGTTGGCAGCAAGTTGTTGTCAACTGCTAACCCAACTGTAGTGAATTCCAGGAATGGCAAGTGGTAAGTTGAGCTTGGAATCGCAGTCAGAGTTGTCAATGGGATGGTGAAGATAGTTACTGAGGCAAGTTTGGCAAGATATAGCAAGAAAATACACTAGGCCTCAGAGAAAAGCTTCCAAAAAACATGGCACAATACACAATTGGTCATAAAGTAAGCAAGATCCAGCCCCGTGTCTTTAAGTGCACCACGACCCTAGGGATTTGCATTTCCCTAAAAATTACAACTTTTAAATTGTCATTTGTATCAAAATTAACATTGGTACAGTTTTTAAATTATTTGAAGTGAAATGTCGCTTCCCAATATTAATTCTGTTCTCTTTATATTCATATATCCTGTTTTAGATCATCCTAAAAAAAAACACATACACCAGGCTCTAGCATCCATTTTTAAACTGGAAGCCAGCAAAGAAAATGGGACATGTTGGTCAAAAAGCAACACTAAACGGATTACTCAATTAATCTGAATTAAGTCATTCAAAGATTGACCTTGGTAGTTCAAATGCAACCAGGGCAACTTTCAAACTGACTTTTGTACAGAAAAATCAACACTGCAGAAGCTATCTGGTTCAACTGGAGATAACTCATCTACAATGTTAAAGGTTACAGTTTTTTCCTAAATTACAAACAAGTATTTGTGGATACAACGCTACCTGGCAGCAATTCAATCTTAATATTCTCCAGACATTCATAAACTACTGACAGTTAGTGTATTTAATTTATTTGACACAGTAACTGCCAACCACATGTTACTAAACTCATTTCACAATTCTAAATCCCAAGTCTAGTTACACTATACAAATTGAACTTCAAACCTACCAACTTCATGCTTCAAACTCTTAATCGAGCCATGATAGATTCTGGTTAATTCAAGATGGGTGCGGGAAAAAAAAACTGGCTGTACAAACCATTTTTTGAGGTACTTTGTGTGTTGGAATTGATTTTCTTGAATTTTAGGAGCAGTAATTACTGTTTTATAAGCGGCTGCATTGTTTTGGAACTATGTCAACAAAAAAGGTCAAAACAACAGCACTTTAAAAATGAGAAAGAGACACAAAGCAGATAGCACATGGGAAGTGAAAAATAAGAGTAAACCTACACAGCTGTGGGGCCCAGTTGAAACTAAACAACTGACTGTCTCTGCTGTTTAGTTTCAACTATCTCTGGACATCAGAGTTCAGTCTAAGCAAAATATCAAACAGTGAAACTCACAGCTGACCTTGGAGAAACCTGTGTGGGGAGCTCACAGCAGGGGAGCAGCTAAGTGGTCTATTTTTTAAAGTGGAACCTCATTTTTCGTAAATTTACAATAATGAGTAGAGTGGATTTTTTACATTATGCGTTTGATTGAGATGTGTCTCTTGATTAAATTTTAAAATATAAAGCATAGATATTGGCCTGGAGTGGTGTTTTTAGAGCTGTAAGACTGTGCCATTTTGTGTGTCTGTAGATTGTTAAGGTGTAAAGATGGCAATTAGGAGAATGACACGCTCTTCCTGTTAGGTGTGGGAGTTTAAGGGAAATTTCAATGTCACTGATGATTATGTCTGCAGAAAGTCGGATCGCTTGGATCTGTTGGAGTGGCAGTTACAGGCTAAGAGGAATTTACAAGAGCTAGGGAATATGATGGATGGCAGTTTCAGTAATGAAAAATAAACGCAGATATAGTCAGGGAGATAGGTACCCTCGAAGGAAAAGTAGGAGGGGTAGGCAGGTAGTGCAGGAGACTCCTGTGGCTATCCCAATCTCAAACAGGTATGCAGTTTTGGAAAATGTAGGGGATGATGGACTCTCAGTGGAATGCAGCAAGGGCAGCCAGGTTTCTGGTACTGAGACTGGCTCTACCGTCACAAGAGGTACATCAGGTTTCAAGTGATCACTTATGATAGGGGACTCCCTAGTCAGAGGCAGACAGAGGTTTCTGCAGCCAACAAAACATCAGAATGGTGTGTTCCCTCCCGCGTGCCAGGATCAGGGTGATCTTGGAGTAGGTACAAAATATTCTCCAAGGGGAGGCAGATCAGCAGGAAGCCGTTATACATTGAAAATAACGATATAGGATGAGGCCCTGAGGAGAGAATATAGGAAAATTGGCAGGAAAATCTCCCCACCAGTATATTAATTGACTTCCAATTCAGGTGTCCTTCAGCTTCTCAGCAGGAAAATAAAAAGCAGGTCCTTGAGGGTAATAATATCTGGATTACACCTGGTGCCATGAGCTAATGAGATTAGGAATAGGAGGATAGAGAAGATGAATGCATGTCTAAGGAGCTGGTGAGGGAGAGAAGGATTCATATTTTTGGATCATTGGAATCTCTTCTGGGGTAGAAGTGACTTATATAAGGTCATATAGATTGCATCTGAATTGGAAGGGGACTAATATACTGGCGGGAAGATTTGCTAGAGCTGATCAGGGGGATTTCAACTAGTGGGGGAGGTGGGAAGGATCCAGGAAAATAGTGAGATAAACGATCAGTCTCAGACGAGTGCACTTGGGAAAAGGAGCAAGTCAAACAGTCAGGGCAGGCAGGAACAGAGCAGAGAACGAGGTAGTACTGACAAGTTAAACTGCATTTACTTCAATCTGACAAACCTGACAGGTGAGGCAGATGAACTCAGAGCATGGTTGGGAATACGACACTGGGATATGATAACAATTACAGAAATGTAGTTCCAGTATGAAAAGGCAGGTTAATGTTCCAAGGTATATATGTGATAGGAAAGATAGAAAAAGCAAGTCAAGAGAGGAGGTGGAATGGCATTTTTAATTAGGGATAACATTACCGCTGTACTGAGGGAGTGTATTCCTGACAGTACTTCCACAGAAGTTATTTGGGTGGAACTGAGAAATAATAAAGGAATGATCACCTTATTGGGACTGTATATAGATCATTACCTCCACCACACACACACACACACACACAAATTTACTTCTCAATTTCCCACTGACCTGTGTGTAAGATCTCAGTTACCTGTAAGAATAATAGGGTGGTAATGGCAGGCAATTTTAACTTTTCAAACATAGATTGGGACTGGCGCTGTGTTAAGGGCTTGGATGGAGAGGAATTTGTTAAGTGCATACAAGAAAAATTTCTGATTTAGCGTGTAGATGCACCTACTGGAGACGGTGCAAAACTTGACCTTTTCTTAGGAAATAAAGGAAGGCCAGTAACAGAGATGTCAATAAGGGAGCAGTTTGGGGCCACTGATCATAATTCTATTATTTTTTAAATAGTGATGGAAAAGAATGGACAGAATCTAAAAGTTAATGTTCTAAATTAGAGGAAGGCCAATTTTGACGATATTAGGCAAGAACATTCAACAGTTAAGCATGGGCCGATATTCGCATGTAAAGGGACAGCTGGGAAGTGGGAAGCATTCAAAATTGCGATAACAAGAGTCCAGAGACAGAATGTTCCTGTTAGGGTGAAGGGCAAGAATGGTAGGTACAGGGAATGCTAGACAACTAGAGAAATTGAGGTTTTCATTAAGAAAAAGAAAGGACCATATGTCAGGTATCGACAGCAGGGACTGAGTGAATCCCTAGGAGAGCATAAAGGCAGTAGAAGTACAGCTAAGAGGGAAATGAGGAGGGCAAAAAGGGACGAGAAAGCTTTGATAAATAAGGTTAAGGACAATCCAAAAGATCCTACAAATACATTAAGGACAAAAGGGCAATTAAAGAGACAACAGGGTTCCTTAAAGATCAGCAAGGCCACCAATGTGTGGAAATACATGAGATAGGGGAGATACTAAATCAGTACTATGTATCAGTCTTCACTGTGGAGAAGGATAAAGAAGTTAGGGAACTTGGGGAAGTAAATAGCGACATCTTGAAAACATCCATATTACACAAGTGGTGGTGCTAAATGTCTTCAAACACAAAGGTAGATAAATCCCTGGGACCGGATCGGGTGAACCCTAGAACAGTGTGGGACATGATGGAAGTGATTGCTAGGCCCCACGCTGAAATGTTTGCAATAATGATAGCCATAAGTGAGGTGCCAGAGATAGGAGGTTGGCTAACGCGGTGCCAGTATTTCAGAAAGGTGGTAATAAAAGTCTAGAGAACTGTCGACCATGGAGTCTGACCTCAGTAGTGTGCAGATTGTTGGAGGAGATCCTGAGGGACAGGATTTACATGTATTTGGAAAGGCAAGGACTGATTAGGGGTAGTCAACACGGCTTTGTGCATGGGAAATCATGTCTCACCAAGTTAATTAAGTTTCTTGAAAAAGTATCAAAGATGATTGATAAAGGCAAAGAGGTGGACATGCTTCACAGTTGCTTGAAAATAGACTCGCAGGCAGACAAGGTAGTGAAGAAGGCATTCGTTATGCTTGCCTTTGTTGGTCAGTGTTTTTAGTATGAGAGTTGGGAGGTCATGAGAGTATACAGGACATGGGTTAGGCCACTTTTAGAATACTGTATTCAGTTCTGGTCACCCTGCCATCGGAGTGATGTCATGAAACTTGAAAGGGTTCAGAAAAGATTTACAAAGACGTTACCAAGGTTGGAGAGTTTGAGCTACAGAGAGAAGCTAAATAGGCTGGAGCTATTTTCCCTGAAATGGTTGGAAGCTGAGGGGTAACCTTACAGAAGTTTATAAAATCATGAGGGGTATAGATAGGGTGAATACCCAAGGTGTTTTTCCCAGGTAAGTGGGGTCCAAAACTAGGGGGCATAGGTTTTTCAGTGTGAAGAGAAAGATTTAAAAAGGGGCCAAACGGGCAACTTTTTCATGTGCGTGTATGGAATGAGCTGCCAGAGGAAGCGGTGGAAGCAGGTACAGTTACAACACTTAAAAAGGCATCTGGATGGGTACATGAATAGGAAAGGCTTAGAAGGATATGGGCCAATTACTGGTAAATGAAACTACATTAATTTAAGATATTTGGTTGACATGGACAAGTTGAACTGAAGGGTCTATTTCCATGCTGTACATCTCTAAATCTTTTCTAATTTTTCCTCTCTCTCTCTCGAGATTGTTTTTATAGTGGTATTGACTACCAGCTCAATAATGTGATACATCTGTGTAGTTTTTTACGGTGACTACTGCATGCAAATTAAAACAAGGGACACCCATTAACGTGTCATAATAATTGAGTGAATCATCCACAGTCTGGTGGATTGTTTTGCATTCTCCAGTAATATCTTTATGATGTAGCATATTGTATTTTCTAACTCATAGTTTGCATACTTTTCTTTTAAATGGTAAAGCACAGATAATCTAGTAACCAGCAAAATAAATGACCTTTTCTGGATTTGACTGGCTTTACAAAGTATTGCTGCCACATGTTTTCTATTTATCACAGTGTGCTTAGCTTCAGGGTATACTGATCTTTTGAACAGGCATACAAGGGTTATTTGTCAATGCTATATTATCTGAACAAAATGGGAAATGAGGTGGCTCTAAAAAGATTATTTTAATTTCCAAACATTTGCACAGGCTAGCGAGTTTTGAGAAGATTTGTAGCTCAGGTTGAGGTTCTGGATGTGAGTTTGCTCGCTGAGCTGCAAGGTTAGTTTTCAGACGTTTCGTCACCAGTCTAGGTAACATCATCAGTGAGCCTCCGACGAAGCGCTGGTGTTATGTCCCGCTTTCTATTTATCTGGTTAGGTTTCCTTGGGTTGGTGATGTCATTTCCTGTTCTTTTTCTCAGGGGATGGTAGATTGGCTCCAAGTCAATGTGTTTGTTGATGGAGTTCCGGTTGGAATGTCATGCTTCTAGGAATTATCGTGCATGTCTCTGTTTGGCTTGTCCTAGGATGGATGTGCTGTCCCAATCAAAGTGGTGTCCTTCCTTATCTGTATGTAAGGATACGAGTGATAGTGGGTCATGTCGTTTTGTGGCTAGTTGATGTTCATGTATCCTGGTGGCTAGCTTCCTGCACAGGCATTCATTGTGATTTTTCAATTGACATATTATTTCAACATGCTTGTGAATATAACTAGGCTTTATGTCTGTTTTCCTGTAGTATGGCCAGAATGTGTTGGTACTTTAGTAGTTGATGGCTTCGGTCTTCGAAACCAGTACGTCAACCTTGTTCATCTTCATGCAGATCAAGGAAGATGGTATGAAACCAGCTTTGTATTACGCATATAAAATTATTCTGATCAAGTTCTCGACACATGTTATATTTCATAATGGCAAGTTTGGCCACATGAAAAGATTCAAAGACTGGAGAGGAATTATATATTTCATAAATTAGGAAAGCAAGAAAATGTTAGAATTGCTGTGCAATCCATGCAGCATCTGTAGAGAGGGAAACGAGTTTACATTTCATGTCTTTGGAAGGTTTCTTATGATGAGCTACTTTCTGTTTTAATTTCAAACTACCAGTGTTTATTTTGAATATGTTTTTTCACTTTGGCTAAAGGTTCATTTGTCAGCCTGTTGCAATATACACCTAGGGGAGGCAATGGCCTAGTGGCATTATCGCTGGACTGTTAATCCAGAGACCCGGCTAACCTTCTGGTGACCCAGATTAAAATCCAGCCATGGAAGATGGTGGAGTCTGAATTCAAAAAAATATCTGGAATTAAGAATCTAATGATGGCCATGAATCTATTGTTGACTGTCAGGAAAAAACCACCTAGTTCACCAATGCCCCTTAGGGAAGGAAACTGCCAGCGTTACCAGGTCTGGCCAACATGTGACTCCAGACCCACAGCAATGCGGTTGACTCTGAAATGCCTTCTGGGCAATTAAGGATGGACAATAAATGCTGTCTAGCCAGCAATGGCCTCATCCCATTAACGAATAAAGGAACCTTGCTGAACACCTTACTGAAGTACATACAGATCATGTCCAATGCTCCATCTCTTTGTTACTTTTTCAAAATCTCAGCTATGTCAGTGAGGCACGAGTTCCCATGCACTAAATCATGCTGACTATGCCTAATCATTTATGCCACAGAAAATCATCTGTCACCAAGTAAATCAACGAGTCTGAATGCCTTCTGAAGTCCTACTCTACAAAACAGAAATTAGTTTATGTCATTTGCTCTCAGGTGTGAATATTAAATTTAGAATCAATTAATAAATTGAAATTCGCTGCATGACAATATGGGTACTGTAATTATTTAGTGAGAAGGTAAGTCATAGCATCATAAAATACACAAAGAGACAATTCTGTTTGTGCCAGTTCTTTCCGAGTCACCCAACAAGTCCTGCTCAATACTTCTCCTAGCAGATGTATCCTTTTCAAGACTTTGTCAAATCCCCTTTCAAAATTACTATTTAATCCACTTTGGGCCCACCATTTCAGGCAGAGCATGCTTGATCATAACTCCTATGAGAAAAAAAATCCAATTTTAATGCTGGCTTTTGGCCGATTATTTTAAACTGGTAGTCTTTTGTAACTGGAACAGTTGTTCCCCATCTGCTCCATCAGAATACTTCATATGCTTTTCAACATATGGATTACATCCCCTCTTTGAAGTTTTTTTTGCTTGGAACAAATTGATGTTGGCAGTTAGTTAAAGTGACAAATACTTTTGTCCTAGTGTGTGGTCTTTGACTGCCATTGACTACCAATATCTGACAGACCAGCCTGTTTGCCTCACAATTTTAAACAGGGGTGTAATAACATTTGCAACTCTCCAGCATCACTCCCATGTTAAAGGAGAGCGGAACGATTGTGTACAGAATCACCACAATTTTTCATCACAGAATCCCTACAGTGTAGAAACAGGCCTTTTGGTCCAGCAAGTCCACATCACCCCTCACAGCATCCCACCAAATCCATTCCTCATAACACACCTAATCTACACTTCCCTGAACACTATAGACAATTAAGCATGGCCATTCCACCCAACCTGCACATCTTTGGACTGTGGGAGGAAACCAGAGCACCCAGAGGAAACCCACGCAGAAACGAGGAGAATATGCAAGCTCCACATAGTTACCTGAGGGTTGAATCAAACCCAGGTCCCTGGCGCTGTGAGGCAGCAATGCTAACCACTGAGCCACTGTGCCGCCCTCCTACTGCATCTGGTATTCCCAGGTGGTCTCCCATACCAGTGATAACCAGACCTGAGTGTTTTTAGCTTCTGAGATCAGAAGTTTTCAGACTAGGAGGCAAAGCATTAAATTTGTGGCTAGAAACACACAGACTTGGTCCCATGACCTTGGCGTTATTAGCCCCATGCTCTAACCATCCAAGCTTACACTTATGTTCCTCAGCAACTTAGGATGTATCCTATTTTGTGTCTTTTCTTTGAGCACTGGTTGCCATTCAAATACCATCTCTTTATCCATTATATACATATAATGTTTCTATCCTTTCATGTTCTACCATGCCATTAATAGCATTCTCCTTTTTAGCGAAATCAGAAATTAAGTGCCCACTTGGTACTTTAGCTTTCCACTCTGGAACCACAGGACGGTTTTTTTTTGATCCCTCATCTGACTTTCAAAAGGCAAAAAATGTTCATTTTGTGCCTATGGCAGTTAAAAGTATCTACTTATTTTTCACTGTGTGGAGGTTCAACTTAATTATGGCAATAACATTTCTAAATAAAAATAAGAACTGTAAATTGATTTGATTGTTTTTGAAATACTCATATGGCGATGTAGAAAATCCACAATGAACGCATTCTAACTTACTTTCCAATATTTTCAGGAAGCGCCTGTAACGAGATGTCATTCAGAGAGAGACAAGTCAAGTTCCGCAACTCAGGAAAGCTTTCGGGCAACCTGCAAACAAACAGATCATCAAAAATAACGATAATGCTGTGCACACAGAGCTTCAAAACACATCAAATATGGGGTTGTAAAGACTGTCTTTTTATTGTTCTGCATTTTAGATTATGAACTGAAATTAAGAAAAGGATAGAAACGACTGCTGAAAGATTTCTGTACTTTTTAAAAGCAAATAACCTAAAGCTCATTTTAAGTGCTGTCTACCTTACTGTGTGAGAGAAGCAGTGGAGGTAAGGATTTCAGACAAGCTAGAGCCAAGATGCAAATGGAAATTTGGCCAGCAACAAGTAGCAACTGGTGTAGACCAGTGTCGAATTATTAATAACAAAGACCTTCTGTCTGCCAACGACTGTCTAACGGCTCCCAAACAGCAAAACAGCTTAACGGGGAGAATGTTTTTGGGAGAAGTCATAAGATTTCCACAAGGGCAAGAGAAGTCTTTTTTACTCTGTAGAAACCACCTTAAGTCCTCAAAAAGCCAGTTTAACTTTTCCTTCAGCAGTTACTGTCAGCTTGACATTTTGAACCAGTAAGCCAGAGGCTTTACAAATGTGAAGCCGCAGCCCTGTACATTCAGCAAACAAGCAGAAGTATATGGAGAAGGAAAATCAAGAAGCATCCGAACCTGACAAGCCAAAAGAACCATCTCAGCAAACCTGGTGAACAAAAGGATAATTGAACCACTTTCCCAGTGTTTCCTTCCACCCAATAACCCAATGGTTTTTTTTTAATCTTTTTCTGTCTGTCTGTATGTCTGACTGTTTATGAAGTGTTATAATCAGTTGTTTGTAGCTAGAATCTATTCATTTCTATTAAACAGTAATTCTGCTTAAGAAACCTAGTCTGGGCTTTTTGTCAATCTTAGTATAAATGACAGGAAAATTTGATAACTTTGCTTATTTTTGCAAAAGTTGAAGATTTTATAACAATTCTGGAACTCCTGCCACTTGATTAGCAGCGCACTACCACATTAAGACTTAACCATTCATATGACACACATCTGCACATTTTATATCAACAAAATTCTATTTCCTGCTGGTCACATTAGTTAACACCTGGGTTAAAATATTCCATTAAAAACATATTTACCCAAATTTACAACGTAAAGTTGTCACAGCATCAGTATATGCAACTGCTGGTGGGAGCCATTTTAACCCCTTCATTTTACTTGTCAGAATACCGAAAAAAATGATCTCTATCAAAAAATTCTATTTTTCAGCTTCCCAAACTGGCGTAATGTTTTAAATTATTTCTAAAAATGTTAGAAGTAAATCAAAAACAAAAGTGAAGGCATAATGTGTGATTATAAAAGGAATATTGGAATAGTCTCTGCACATCCTGCCACCCTCTCCTCTCCTTCACCTGAAGTCTATAACAGGATTTGATTCCTTGACTTTACATGCATAAACCCATCAGTTTTGCGTGGTGGGGGAAGAGAGAGACGAACAAAAACAAAATTCAATTCAATTTATATGGTTTCATCATAAACAAACAGCCACAAAAGAACTGTGCTCATGTTAAAGCTTAAAATGTCAAGTGGCTAAAATTCCTTTAATAGCTTACCAAGGCACGAACATGCTTCAACAAAGGAAAGTAAAATATCATGTCATATACTAACTAGTCAAGAAAATATGGATTTTACCTGTGCGCAGTTTAAGCAATAGCATCTGATCTAATAATTACAGACATATGAAAAACAGTTCACTTCCAATAGTCTGACGTTACCATCGTGGAAACTGCTAAGTAGTTGGAATCAGTCACAAATAAAAAATGAGACATCATTAGGAGTACTCCATTTCGGAGAGAAAAACAAACTAAAATTGAAAATCTGATTCCACTACAGGATGGATTAGCAGGATATAGAGTATATCTGACTACTAAAATGGACATCCCAAATTCGCATCAGTGGTCAAAAATCTTCCCATTTTGGAAGAAATGGAAAAGCAGCTTCCACAGGGATTTCAAAGGCTGATTTAATTAATCATTAATTGAGACAAGACCCAAACCAAATAAGAATTGAATTCTCAAGAGTAGTCATATTGGACTCAACAGAAACTCAGTTTCTCTCTCTACATATGCTGCCCAAACTTCGAAGTCATTCCAAAACATTTTAATTGAGACCTCCAGAATGCTAAGTATTTTGCCTTTATTTTAGAAGTGTGCTAAACATTCCTGGCTATCAAACATTCGCAAGTGATATGGACGGAAAAGAAGGACCACAGAAGTACTGATTGATGACAATGTTACTGTTCAAAACAGAAACGGTGTACTTGATGTCCCAGAATTCCATTTAGCTGAGGTTCAGAAACAGAGCTGGTGAAGTGATATTGCTGAGACTTTTTACTAGAGCCGGGAGCAGTTAGATGGTGATAGATGATCATTCTGTTCACAAATTTCAGATGTGTGGAACAAAAAACTAGTTGTGAGAAGAGATGTCAAAAGAGAAAAGATTGTCAAAATGTAAATGGGGGAAAGAAATTGTTAATGATAGGGAAGGACAGAAATAGCTGAAATGTTATCATCATATTTCCCAAGTGATGAAAGAAAAACTGAAAATTTGGGATATACTTAGTAGGTCTGGCACCAAATGGGGAAAAGTTAATCTTTCAGGTCAGCAAATGAAGATCTGGGCTCTCAAGAATTCAGTTTACCTAAAAAGTGATAACTGAAAACATTAGCTCTGTTTCACTTCTTTCTCAAGATGCTATTCCTAAGCTATATACATCCAGCATCAGCAGAATTTATTTTTGTTAACAAAGCCTGTTTTAGACCTTATTTTGAAGAATGAAACAATTCGAGTAGAATATGTTGCTGAATGAGTTTTTTTTTAATTAAAATATGGGAGGTGGGCTTTGCTGACAAATCCAATGTAACGGCACAGCCCAGATTGTCCTCAAGAAAGCAGTGATAGATGTTTGTCCGTTTCAGAGGGAAATTAAATATAAACTACATTGCTACATGTCTGGAGTCAAGTATAGGCTAAAATAAATAGATATAGCAGATTTTCTTTCCCGAAAGACACCAATATAGTGGTTGTGTTTTCTTTTTCTTTTTGTGACAATTCAATTTTAAAACTAAAACTGGATACAAAGAGAAATTAAAAAGATTAGCAGGCAATATTAAGACAAATCTCGAAACATTTTCTGAACACATTAAGCTGCGTGAAAATATTTCAGAGGAGTGAAATCTTGTTCATATTGTTCCCAAAATGGCAAAAGGATGAACAGGAAACCAATCTATTTAGCCTAACATGAGTTATGAGGAAGTAACTGGATACTGATCAAACTTTCATTTGGAAAAGCATGAATTAATCAAGATCAGCCAGAATGGATGTGTCAAATGGAAATAAAATCTAATTAACTTGATTTAGTTATTTCACGAGGCAAGAGAGAACAGTGATAAGGGTAGTGCAGTAAATGTTCTATAAATGGACTCTTGAGGAATTCAGCCAAGTACCAAACAGGAAGCTTAAGACGATGTAATTACAAGGAGAGTGGTGATATGTATGAAATTGAAACAGAAAGTAAACATCACCAGATTTCAAAACATTTTGCATAAACTGACATTAAATAACAAAATTCTGCAAGCTTCTGATAGTTATGTTTTAGCTATGCTTCCAAGCTGTAAACTTTTCAGTGGAAACTCTTAATATTAAACTGAAAATTGTTTAGAATAAAAAAAATGCAAACATAACGAGGCTCCTGTATTCCAGTTCTTGTTACCTGGTCAATGGATTGCCACTGAAATCTGCTACTTGTAATGACTTGCAAAATGAGATACTTTCTGGAATTTCCATAATATCTGCAATTAAAAAGGATTAAATTAGTCATATACATGGCAACATTATTCTGAATGACTTGTTATCTATCGAAACAAATCAAGGTCAAATTATCAGCAATCTAACTGCATAACATCAAAATGGACCAAAAGAAGTGCCGTGTAATATTTAACTCCAGTTATACTGCATGCCTGGTATTAATACAGATCTTTTGCACCCAACAGAGAGTAAACTTCTTTGTGAAGCCTTCTCAGGAGCATGACAAACTAGAGGTGATAATGCTGGCCATTGCGAACTGACTATTAGCAACACAATGTTCATTTACTGTTTTACAACAAATAGACACACAACCAAAGTCAACTACTCAACTTTGCATGACCAAAGTGTCCTAATTTTGGCAAAAGCCAACCTTTTCTCATTCAAACTCTAAACAGCAGTAACAAGCTCAAATCAGTACTTCATAGCGTAAATATGAAGATTTGTAAAGCCTAAATAGCAAGTGGGCAGCATAACAGAGCTCTCCACAATGAGAATATGTTGTTTGCAATCTCATGATGGACCAGAAGCCTACTAGCAGCAGGGGCACACTCATCAGTAAAGATCCTAAGTTCAACTTTGGCCCTCTGTTTAGTTAGCTAACCTGCTTAACTGACCGGGCTCAGTGTAACATCAGCAGCTTTAGCAGCCTCGGGCCAGGAAGATGGAAACAATCCAGTATTCTTTCTCCAAATTATATTTCAGATCCATCTGTTGCAAGTCGGTTTACTTAATCTTTGCGGGCAAAGGATGAAAGCAGTCTGAGAATTGCTCATTTTGTCAGATTAACGCTCCCTGTGCAGGTTAGGGGAGAAGGGAGTACAGTCAGACAGAAAGAAAAGTGGTGAAAAGGATGAGGTCACACTGAAAATGAACCATGCTGTTAGATAAATTAGTTGCCATGCTAAAGATTTGACATACAAACTTCAGCATAAAAACACTTGGCTAGGAAATTGCTCCATCTGAGAAATCCAAAAGCAGATTGAGAATGGCCGAACAATAACCTAGGAATCAATACATCATTCCTTCCTTTCAACTCCAATCAACCTGAATACGAAAACCTCCTTTTTTGCAATCCAAACCGATAAAAATAGAGAAGCATTACAGAAACAGGAGTTCTGGGAGAAAAACATACCAAGGTAAAGCAGTTCATTCACACTGAAACAATTACAATTTAAAATACCCAAACTTCAAAACTTTCAAATTATTTGTTATAATATCTCTTGTGTAGCTCTTTCACCAACTCCTAGTAGTCAAGAAAATGAGCATGCAGCTTAAAAATTGGTCTGGCCTTCAGGTGAAAGAAAATTCACTCAACATTTGGGATACAGCACCACTGTCCCACAGGAATAAAGGACACAACTGACAGCATGGATACAAAGTTGGACAAATGCAAGAAAGCAAAGAGTAATGATAAACAGGTGTTTTTCAAACTGGATGAAGGCATATAATGGGGTTTACACTCGGATTGATATTAGATCCATTGCTTTTTTTTGATTTGTGTGAATAAGCTAGACTTTGTGGAAAGCGCACAATTTCAAAAGTTATCAATGACAATACATGGAAGGGTAGAAGGCCATAAAGAAGACAGAACACTAACTGGTTGACTGGATGGACAAAACTGAAGGTGAAAGTTAATTTAGAGAAGAGTAAAGTAATATATTTGCCAATTAGAACGAGGACAGGCAAAGCAAAGATCAAGAATATAAAAGAACCCCAGTAGAATGTGTATAAATTATTGGATGATGGCAGGCCTGTTCGAGAAAACAATAAATAAGGAGCGATCTGGGGCTTAATTTTAAAAAATGTAGAATATAAAGTATAAAAAGTTACAATTTTTTTATAAAACACTGGTTCAGCTTCACTTGGAGTACCATCCAATTCTGAGCATTTATAAACGGCGTAAAGACATTAAAGATGATGCAGACGATGGATGGCAGGAGGGAACAAAAATCATATATTTGTGAAAATTGAGCCATTTCAGTGAATATCAGAGAGCCAACAGCCAGTACATTATAAAGGAAATACATTCATCCAATTCAAGATGACAAATTATCAGAATATTCAGCCTTCATAAAAACATTGAACTCACAAGGAGACCACTCAAACCAGCAGGCTTTTACCGGTTCTTTCAAAGAACTGAAGGGACCTGATACCACATCATCCCTACAGACAAGAAAGCAGTCATTTGACCAGTCGAATCTGCTCTGACCCTCCCCCCGAAGCAAAACCACTCCTATTTCATTTCTGTAAGCCTATGTGGGGTTTTTATTTGACTAACCCACCTAACCTTTACATCCCTGAGGCAGTTTTTAGCATGGTCAATCCACTAAATCTATACATCTTCCAACTGTTGGAGGAAACCAAAGCACCTGGACAGACATGGAGAGAACATGCAAGCTTCACACAAAGAGTCACCCAAAGGCAGAAATCGAACCCAGGTTCCGGCACTGTGCGGCAGTAGTTCTAACGACTCTGCCACCATGTAGCCGAAAAATTCCTCTCCATCAGGGATAAATCCAATTCCTTTTTGGAAGTTACAAATAAATCTGCTCCAAACACACTTCAAGGTTGCATGCCAAATTGTAATTCACAGGTTCATACGTGCCCCGGCTTTTTCTTTACCAATTATCTTATACTGGTGCCCTTGAACTAACCTCTTTATTCCATCAAATCATTGATAGTTTTACAAGCTCTGCAAATCACAATTTAACTTTTTGTGTTCAATGGAAAATAAATCCAACTTTTCTGGTGAATTCATATAAGTGAAATTTTTATCACTGGCATCATTTTAATTTCAAAAGACCATTATTGCTTAACTCTACTGCCTAACCGTATCCAAAGAACACTTTATTTGCTCGACAATTTATGTAACCCAATAAAGTCCATTCAAATGGACTGCAGTGGTTCAAGTTGGTAGCTAACGACAACCTTCTCAAGGCAACTGGGGATGCACAATAAATTCTATTCTATCCAGCAATGCCTGCATCCACAAGTGAATACAATAAAGCCTTGCTCCCTATGCACACCATTAACTAGCACCTTATATTTGAAAGAATGAGTAAAAACTCCCTTTTTCTTTCTTCTTCTCCCCTTCAGGAAGCAAGTAAATCAACTATAAATTAATCTGCCCTAAGTTGACTAACAAGAGACATGTTGCTCAATGCCATGTAACTCAAGATTCTGGAACCTGGAATCTGAATTCAAACCAAAACATCTGCAATAATAATTATTTATAATCATCTAATGACACGAGTGCATAACGTTTGTCAATCTACAATTACGTGTACATCACACTCAGCTGATTCACAGCAGTAACAAACAACATCCTAACTCAGTCAAAGCATTGTAATCCTAACTATAGGAGGTGGGGGATGGGTTAGCAAATATACAATGAGCCATTTCAACCATTAATAAGAAAATTAAACAAAGAAAGACAAGACAGAATTTGATCCAGCTGAGGTCTGCATGCTATTTCAAACTAAGTCTTTCCGCATACCAGAAGTTTCAATTTTACATAACTGAGACTGTAAAATTATCTCGTTAAAACAGTCCAGATTTTAAAGTATACAGTTAAAGCAGTGCATTAGCCAATGGAATCTCAAATAACAATTAATGTTACACTTTGAGGCATATGGATCGTCAAATCATTCAATACTTTCATAATTTTTGCTCAATTTATTAAAAATATAACAAAGTTATGAAAAACGTCACATTTTGACATTCTGAAGACTTTGAGCTAAGAATTTTATTATACCAATACTAATCTTAGGGTACATGTACAGTAGAACACTGACTTTCTGCTGGACCCAACTTGGATGATATTATAACTAAAATTAAAAAGTGTTTTTTGGATTAATAAAACAAAAAACACCAAAAAACAGTGCAAGTGATTTTTTTTCCTCTGAAAATACAGAGAGCCTTCTGAAGCAGTGACGTCTGTTCTATTCACCCCTCAACTCCAACTGAAAGCATTTATAGTGTCCAAGTCATATTGCCAAACCTTACTGGCTACTGCTATACATCAACAGATCTTACTCCATACGAAAAGACGTAAAGAAGTTTCAATGCCTGTTTGGTCTTCAAAAACTCCAGTTTTGGATTTGAACTGCTTGCCATCTTTATATTAGAGGGTGATGATTCCAAGTTTCAAATGTAAACACTTCCACGCATCATAAGAAGAGTTTGACTGTTACACAAAGCATTAGTCACACAAAACAGTACAAAATCCTAAGTCTAGTTACTGTTCAGACTGCATCACCCATACTCTGTTTAAAAGGTTGTTAGCAAAAAGTGCAGAGGGATCTTGGTGTCCATGTACATAGATCCCTGAAAGTTGCCACCCAGGTTGATAGTGCTGTTAAGGTGGCTTAGGGTGTTTTAGGTTTTATTGGTAGAGGGATTGAGTTCCGGAGCCGTGATGTCATGCTGCAACTGTACAAAACGCTAGTGCGGCCTCATTTGGAATATTGCTTGCAGATCTGGTCGCCCCATTAAAGAAGGATGTGGAAGCACTGGAAAAGGTGCAGAGGAGATTTACCAGGATGCTGCCTGGTCTGGAGCGTAGGCCCTATGAAGAAAGGCTGAGAGACTTGGATCTGTTCTCATTGGAGAGGAGGAGGCTAAGAGGGGATTTAATAGAGACATACAAGATGATCAGAGGATTATATAGGGTGGACAGTGAGAGTCTTTTTCCAAGGATGATGATGTTGGCTTGTACGAGGGGGCATAGCTACAAATTGAGGGGTGATAGATTTAAGACAGATGTCAGAGGCAGGTTCTTGACTCAGAGTGGTAAGGGCATGGAACACCCTTCCTGCCAATGTAGTTAACTCAGCAACATTAGGGGCATTTAAACAGTCCTTGGATAAGCCTGTGGATAATGATGGGATAATGTAGGGGGAGGGGCTTAGATTAGTTCACAGGTCGGCGCAACATCGAGGGCCGAAGGGCCTTTTCTGCGCTGTATTGTTCTATGTTCTATGTTCAAAAGAAGAATAATCTTTTACTGCAGAGGAAAAACAAGAAAGGGGCAGGGGCCAGGATAGGTAGTTTGAAAACTCTTGCATCAAAGCTTCTCCAAACAGATCGGTGGGAAAAATAATTTTGTACACGTTTTGCTTTCACATTGTATCATGTTAATATTTCAAAAATGGTTGAGACATTAAAAGACAGGAGGAAGGGTCCGTTCTAAGGAAGTGTCACTCAACCCAAAATGTTAAACTCTGATTTCTCTCTACAGATGCTGCCAGAACTGCTGAGCTTTTCCACCAATTTCCACTTTTGTTTCTGATTTACAGCATGTACAGTTCATTCAGTTTTTATAAAGACAAAGATTCCAAGTTCATCAATTTGCTACAATCAATTTGTAAAAGCCATGGCGCATAGAGTAATTTAAATATCACAACCAAGGACTTGAACCTGCGTCACTTCAAATATTACCTTGCCCAGAAAGTGGGCCGAAAGTCCCAAGTGAATGACTCGAGAGAGTTTCATCATGACTATTGCTTGAACATATTCAGCGGGTATTACTTCATACTTAAATATTATTTGAACTTATGGCTACTGCAGTGGGTGAGACACAGTATTACAACTCTTAAGATCTTAGTTGAGAACCATCTGAGAGGATGAAAGCCTCCTCTCCTTGACGATCTCTTCTCAGTTCCTAATATGCTCTGTTTCGATAATTGTTGAATTCACTCAGACGTACCTGAAGCTGAGTAACATAGAAAGTACAATTTTTTTCCCTTTTCAGGAACTGACATTAGGACATATAGCTAAGTGAAGTAGAGTGGAGAGAGCTTCATATGGCATTCATCTGTGTTACAGCATCAAATTCTCTCAAATTCTCTCCAAAGCCCGCACTTGGTTCATGTCCCTCCAGGCCTTTTCTGTTCGTGGACTTATCCAGATGTCTTTCAGACGTTGCAGCTATGCCTGCGCCTGCCACTTTCTCGAGTGGTTTGTTCCACGCATAGGCCACTCTCTGTGTAGGATGGTTGCCCTTCATGTGCTTTTTGGATCTATCTCTTCATCTTCAGAATGTGCCTCACTCTAGGAAGGATACCCTTATCATTCGTCTTCCTACATCCTTTATGATTGAGCTATAGGGAGAGAGCGAACAGACTGGGGCTATTTTTGTCGGAGCTTCGGAGGCTGAGGGGTACCCTTATAGAGGTTTATAAAATCATGTGGGCATGGATGAGGTGGATAGATGTTGTCTTTTCCACTGAGTGGGGGAGTACAGGTCTGGAGGGCATAGATTTGGGGTAGGAGGGAGGGAGGGATTTGGAAGGGGGGCAACTTTATTGTTCAGGGGATGGTCTGCCAGGTGAGGTACTGCAGGCTGGCACAGTTGCGGCATTTGAAGGACATCTGGATAAGTGGGAGGGATTTGGAAGGATGTTGGCCAAATGCTGGCAAATGAGACTAGATTAATTTAGCCTATCTGGTCAGCAAGGGCCCATTTCTGTACTGTACATCTCTATGACTCTTATCTGCAAACAGTAAAGTACGATGCAGATATTCCTCATCATCAATGAGAACAAGCCCATGGGGAAAGACAGCAGGCAAAAGCAGAACGGGTGGCTCAAAGTCACTGTTGTTGAGAGCAGAAAGAGCAAGTGTGAGAAGAAACAGTGAGTGTGGACAACACTGAAATGTGGGACAGCTGATAGCAAAATCTTAGCGAGAGCAGTAAATCACAGTCAAAGGATGAGCTGAGTGCAGAAAACTAAAACAAATTGCTGCTGTTTGATTAATTTGTTTTACATTGCATATATTTCACTGAAGCTCACTTGTTGATAGGTGCTTTAGATTTTCAGATATATTTTCCACCATTCTCAGTCAAATTTAACTACTTTTGGTAATTTAGTTTTTTGGGGTGGCTCAGTGGTTAGCACTGCTGCCTCATAGCACCAGAAACCAGGGTTCGATTCCACCCTTGGGCAACTGTGTGGAGTTTGCACATTCTCCCCATATCTGCGTGAGTTTCCTCCAGATGCTCTGGTTTCCTCCCACAGTCCAAAGATATGCAAGTTAGGATTGGCCATGCTAAATTGTCCAGTGTTCAGGAATGTGTAGAGGAATGGGTTTGGGTGGGATGTTTTGAGGGTCAGTGTAGACTTGTTGGGCCAAAGAGCCCGTGTCCACACTCTAGCGATTCTACAATCTATGGAAAAGGTGAATTCCTCAAAATTTCATTGGTCCCTGTTTCAATGTGCTACATATCAGTTTCATAGAGGTTTACTTTACCAAGTTCAGTATCAAGTATTTTAGTGGTCAAAGTCCTGTAATTTAGAGATGAGCAGATTGGTTACAATGGCAGGCTAATGGGAACCCATTGTGTACACATTCTGTTTTATTCAAGCATTCTAACTTCATAAATTCTGGAAAATCATGTTTGCAAGAAGTACCACTAGCTGCTAGTGATCAAGCTTGAGCTCTGGGTGAAGAAACAGTTGGACTTGTGAATCCAATGTCCAAGCATTTCCCTTAATTTAAATTCCACATGTGGTCACCTCACAGCTACAAAAAGGTACAGGAAGCAAGGGTTAGGGGGAAATCACCAGAAAGAAGATGAAAAGCACAGGCAGTAGCTTTCAGTTTGAATACCAGAGACAGTCATGGCTCTAACAAGTCACATACTCCAAACCATGGGAGATCAGATTGCACAGACAAAAAGTGAAGAGTAAAATTACAGCAGTTATCAAGGATCAAACAGTCAGGGACATGGTCAGGCTTTTCTGTAATCGCAAATATGATTTTAAAATGGAACGCTACCTCTCTGGTATCACGATAAAGGATATATATTTGATTTTCTGAGAAAGAAAGTGGAACAGCCAGAAATCACGTATACGTTGTAACCAATACCATGGGGGGTAAAAGCGAAGGCTTTCAAGCCAAGATTCAAGAACTAGGAAAACTAGAAAAAGAATAACTCAAATGAGAAAATAGCAAATAAGTCACAAAGAAAGTAACAAACTGTACTTCAATATTCACAGTCGAATGAATAAGGTTGATAACTCTTTTGCACAATTGCCAAATGGAATTAGAATATACTTGCATTAACAAAGACATTATGTTAGTAAGTTTGCAGATGACACCCAAAATTGGAGATGTAGTGGACAGTGAAGAAGAGTACAACAGGATCTTGATCTGATGGACCAAGAAGTGACTGATGGAGTTTAATTTAGATAAAAGTGAGGTGCTGCATTTTGGTAAGGCAAATCAGGATAGGATTTATAAACTTAATGGTAAGGTCCTGGGGAGTGCTGTTGAACAAAGAGACCTTGGAGTGCAGGTGCAAGTTCCCTGAAGTGAAGTCACAGGTAGATAAGATGGTGAAGACAATATTTGGTATACTTGCCTTTATGGATAGTGCAATGAGTTTGGAGTTGGGAAGCCAAGTTGCAGCCATACACAACATTGGCTCAGCCAGTTTTGCAATACTGGGTGCAATTCTAGTCCCCACCTTGTTGGAAGGATGTTGTGAAAATAGAATGCCTTCAGAAAAGATTTACAAGGGTGTTGCTCGTACTGGGTGGTTTGAGCTACAGGGAGAGGCTGAATAAGCTGAGGCTATTTTCCCCGAGCATCAGAGGCAGAGGGAGAGTTCTTATAGAAGATTATGACATCATGAGTCACATAAACAGGGTGAATAGCTAAGGTCATTTACCCAGAGTAGTACAGTCGAAAAAACTAGAGGACACGGGTTCAAGGTGAGCAGGAAAAGATTTAAGAGGGGCCTAATGGGCAATTTTTCACGCAGGGGGTGCTGCACATATGGAATGTGTTGCCACAGGAAGTGGTGGAAGCGGGTACAATTAATTTAAAAGGAATCTGGGTGGGCATATGATTAGGAAGGGTTTAGAGGGATATGGGCCAAACGGTGCATGGAGAGACAAGCAAATCCATTCCCAAATTTCAAGGATATGAGAGAGCAGCAATATTAGGAGATTTCGTCTACACCAACAAAGACCGAGAAACGCATGATTTCAAGGGCATGGAGGGGAATTTTGGCACGCAACAGCAAAAGTTTCCCAATTTCCCAAACAAAGCCTCCAGTCCAATAAGGAAGCAATACTGAATCTGGCTCTGGGGAGTGAAGTAGGACAAATGAAGCCACCACATTATTCCAAAGTTCCCAAATAATAATATACAAACCTATATCACAGTTACTTATTATTATAAGTCTAGCAAGTTGTTGTGCCCAAAAAGCCAAAGTTCAGATTTATTACTAGAATAATGCCCAGTATTTACCAAACAATATTGAAAGAATAACCATTTTTACAATATTACAAAATGCAAAAATCAATACTTCTGAGCTCTAATATCCTGCAATATATACATCATGTTTCTAAAACAAAATAGCGTTGAAATTGAGTTTTATTTTACATTCAGTGTTGGGATATAGGCACCACTGGCAAGACCAGCATTTGTTGCCTGTTCCTCATTGCTCTTAAAAAAGATGACAGTTCACTTTCTTGGACCACCCAACCACGTGGAAAAATATACTCAAAATGTTGTTAAGTCAAGAATTCTAGGATTTCAATCAGCAACAGACATCAATTGTAGGCAAAGGGACCAACTATCACCTAAGCTGAGTTTCTAGACAATAGTATCCATCCAGGTTGGTGGTAATAGAGGATTGTAATGTAATTGAACACCACGCAGAAATGGTTAGACAGTTTTTTGTTGGAGACGGTCAGCAGAGTACTATACAATGTATGAACAATCCACTCAAAAGAACTGTTTAATCTTTACTCATCAGACGATTTCTCCACCCAGAGATCAGCCTACTGAACGCTGTCCGAACTGTCTCCAATGAAATGATACAAGGGCACCAAAGCTGTTCACGGTGCTGATGTGGTCTCATCAACACCTTGTCATAAGACCTCTTTACACCTATTCTCCAAACCCCTTGACAAAGTGGCCAACATTCCGTTAGCCTTCCTAATTACTTGTTGCACTTGTGTACTGGCTTTCTGTGGTTCATGCACAAGTCCCATTGTCTTGCAGTTTTTCTTCATTTAAATTATGCCCTGTTCCTTCGTTCTTGCTTCCAAAATGAACAACTTCACGTTTTCCCAAATTATATTCCATTTGCTGATTTGCTTACCCACTTAACTGACCTATCATTATCGCTCTGTTAACTGTTTGTTTCCGTCACGCAACCTGCCTTTCCACCTATTTTTGGTGTTGTCTGCAAAAGTGGCTACGGTGCATTTACTTCCTTACTCCAAGTCATTAATAGAGAATGATAGAATCCCTACAGTGTGGAAACAGGCCCTTCAGCCCAACAGGTCCACACCAACCCTCACAGCACCCACCCAAACCCATCCCCCTATAACCCCACCTAATGTACAAATCCTTGAACACAACAGGCAATTTCGTATGACCAATCCACCTGGCCTGCACATCTTTTGACTGTGGGAGGAAACCGGAGCACCCGGAGGCAACCCACGCAGACACAGGGAGAATGTGCAAACTTCACACAGACAGTTAACCAAGGGTGGAATTGAACCCGGGTCCCTGGTGCTGTCAGACAGCAGTGCTAACCACTGAGCCACCGTGCCGCATAAACAGTTGCGGTCCCAGCACTGACTCATGTGGAATCCCACTGGTTACAGGTTGCCAAACTAAAATACCTAAGATTTTAAGATTCTAAGAGAATGATAAACCAATCATGGCCAACCAAGGAAGTTAAGGAGTGTATAAAGTTGAAATTTTAAAAAAGCATGTAACGAGGCAAAATTAAAAAATCAGTGATAGCCCTAAAGACTGGGAATCCGGCAAAGGAAAAATAGAAAGGTATGTAAAAACTGACAAAGAGAGAGGTCAAAGCGAATACAAGCACCTCAGAAAATGAATCTGGGGAGAGAGTTACGGGGTTTGAGAAATTGACAGAGGAGTTAATCACATATTTTGCATCAGTCTTTATAGTGGTAGATACCTCATTCATCACTTTCCTCCATACTGAGAGTCACAAAATATATCCTTAAATGTCAGCCACTGCTTGCTTATGTCATTCCTGCTAAATCTTTCTGCTGTGTCCACTTTTACTAGCTCTATCCTCATTTTCATCGTAATTCCCTGTATTTAAGTTAAGCAATTGTTCCTAACCCTCATATTGAATATTAAATTTGATCATGTTATGATCATTAATTCCTAGAGGATTTTTTAACTCAAAGATCACTTATTAAACTCACCCGTATCTCATGATAACAACGACATCACATCCCCATGAGTTAATCAACACCCTCAATTCACCAGCCTTTCTTGCAAGGCTTCTTGCATTAAAGCAAATACCATCCTTACATGCCATGCTCCCTTGTGCCCTAACTAATTATATGTTCACTGTCTTCTATACTGACTTGGTTTTCCTATACTTGTCTGTATACTCACTCCCTACTACATCTCCACTCCATATCATACCCACAACCAAATTAGTTTAAATCCCCACTAATTACAGAAGCAAACCCTCGTTCAAGGATCTCGGTCCCACGCTCATTCAGGCGCAGCCTTTTGGACTTGTACAGGTTCCAGTTTCTCTGAAGGAACAAACAGCCCAATTATCAAGGAATTTGAAACCCTCCCTCCTGCTCCAACTCTTCAGCCACATACTCACCCATTTTCCACCTATGCTCACAAGCACATGTCACCAGTAGTAGTCCACAGCTTACAAACTTTCAGGTCTTGCTTTTTAAATCTGCTGTTTCGCACCCTCAAATCTTGTTCCGAGACATCATCCTTCTTTTTACCCATACCACTGTGGTTCACATTGAGACCAATCTGTCTGCTCTCCTACTTCAGAATGCCCTGCAGTTGTTCAGTGACATCACTGATCCTAGGGCATCTAATAAGTCACTGCATTGGCCCATCATAATTTCCTTGTTTTTGTGCCCTATGCCCCTACATCTGAGGCCCAGGATTGTGAATGCCTTGTTAACCAATTTCTCAGCCTGCCCTGTCACCTTCCATGATTTTTGTATGTATTATCCCAAGTTTCTCTGCTTCTAAGCCTTGGACGCCATCCTGAAAGAAAAATTCCTACAGGCATAATCAAGGTGGTCTGAAATAGTTCACCAGCCCAACAGTCACAAGCATCATCTTTTGTCAATGCTAAATAATAAGAAAAGTAGGATAAACAAGAAGTTAAACTTGGCTGTGTCAGCTTATAATAAATGAATAACACTGCTTAAAAATCAAGAAGCAGGCACTAAACAACGAAAGGATGGAATGAAGTCAAGAAAACAGGCAAGTATAAGTTAAAGACTGAAGGCTAACTGAATCTAACTGTTCAGGGAATATTGTCAATAGTGCTGTAGCATTAAAAATACAAAGCTCATTCTTATAAATTACCATTTCGAGACAGATCCAACTCGACTAACAGCATGAAGTTTGCTATTTCAGGAGGAAGTCGCTGGATTTCATTGTCACTTAGTCCGAGTTTTCGTAACTTAACCAGTTGGAAAAATGGCTGAAATGAAAAAGAAAGTTCTGGATAAGTTTAAAATGCAAACAAAACTGCAACCAATAAAAGTACTGCATGCTTTTGTACACAAATTGGCAAACTTTCAAAACCCAGAAGTTGACATCTTTTTGGGCTTTGCACAATATAAATGGATATTTCTTGGCAATGACCGCTAGTTAACATGGGAAGCCCACCTTATTTTAAAGATAAAAAGGGGGAAGTAAAAGACAGCCTTTAAGCAGAGTGTAGCATATCGTGTTGATGTCTCAAAGCACTTTACCGAGAATTAGCTGCTGCTCAAGTACAGTTACTGTTATAAAGTAGAAAATCATAGGACAGATATGCACACAAGCTCCCCAAACAGCAATGTGTTAACAACCAGATAATCTGTTTCAGCAATACTGATTGAGAAATAAATACAGGCCAGTTCACTGTGAAAAAAAATCTCTTGCTCATTTGCAAAATAATGCCATGGGATCGTTATCATCACTTAACTGAAGGGCACGCCTAGATTTAATGTCTTACCTGTCTCAACTCTCCCATAGCACTGGAGCCTCAAACTAGATTTTTGCTGTGATGTCTCTGGACTGGAATATGAATTTGCTGCCTCTGCGACAAGAGGCCAAGTGAGCAGTAGCTGATATACAACTACTTTTTGGAATTATTCAAATGGTTCGACTAGCCAACTCTAGCAGCCCACAGAAATTGTAAATATCACAGCATGATCCTGCAACATTTAACACTTGCCAAAATGACAGCACTGGAGCACTTTTGCACTTAACCAAATGGAAAATACATACAAGATACTCACTGATAATACAACCACTTGTAAACTTTTGTGTGAATCAGTGGGGACTTTTTACTTCCACTACTTCCATTCATGGTGAAAGCTTGTGGCTGTCACATGTACGTTTGTTCATTTCTTGTACGTATACCGAAAATAACCAGCAATCCTCAAATCTATTTCTTCAGCATGCCAAAGTTGAAAGGGGTCTCCCTGTAATTGTTTTCTTTTTGCTAACTCAAGATAATAACGGTTTCAAGAAAGCATACCTGTATCAGAATTGCCACAAACTGAAGGCAGAACACATTCCATTAACTAAACCACAAAGTTGAATCTTAGTACATGTACAATTCTTCCTTCTTTGACCATACTTATTGTCTTAAAGTCATTTATGGCAATGACCTTTTGCTACCAGACAAGCATTCTTAATTACCTATTCACACATTCCATACTGGATAATTTCCCTAAATTCTTCTCAACAGATTTAAGGATCTAGTATACTGAATTAATATAAACAGAACAGTACACTGAACATGGGGGCTGCCCACTATTATCTTGGTCAATCAAAATAGACCAAATATTACCTTATTGTTGGTCAAAATTCTGTGCAAAAAGATTTTGTTCTTAAATTATTCACTGAATTAAGAGCACAAGACAGCTAAAATACTGCCCATTACAGCCTGTGCCCTATGTTAATTATTCAAACTTGACAGCTGTGTCCTCAGTGTGGAAAAATGCTCAGTCTGAGGCAATCTAAGGAGCTCTACTCAGCTACACCTGTTAAAACACCAAAGACTGAATATGAAAATCCCTCAGCAATTCTTGTGTTCATTTGTTATTTAGCCCTTTAGAAGTTCAAGCAAGTTCTTTTCTCATAGCAGATCTCACCATACCTGGTTATAATGAACATCAAAATATTGGCAGGTACCTGATCGTAAGACCATCAAGTTTTCCTATACAAATTGCAGTAAATGTAACTGCATAGCAATTTTGGGAAGTCCATCAAGTTTTCCTATACAAATTGCAGTAAATGTAACTGCATAGCAATTTTGGGAAGTAGAGAAAAGAGGAAAATATATATTTGTCAGTTCACAAATAATTGACATCTTTTTAAGTGAAATCAGGCACAGTGAACACCAAACTCATACTGCAACAATAAATGGTTCCTTACAAGTGTTTCACTATATTTTAGATGCTTGGTTTCAAATCCCGCTTTTAATAGCATACAAGCTACAATGATATATAACAGACACAAACACATGAATTCAACCCATAACATTTTCTTTTCATCTTGTATTTATTTTTCTTCTAAATTCTGTTTGCTGAAATCCAATATATTCTTGTCCTGTCAAAATGTTTCTTTTAATCTTGTTTCTAACATCTCTTTTACCATTTTTATAAGAATATATGAACAGCAGTGGAAACTCAGTGCATCACACTTGCATTGCCATTCAATTAGACCATGGCTATTCATTTACCTCAATGTCACTTTCTTACACTATTGCTACATCTCTTGATGTCATTAGTCTCCAAAAATCTGTTAATTTTTGTCTCAACTATGCTCAATGATTAAGCTGCCACAGCACTCTAGGATAGAGAATTCGAAACATTTACTACCAAATCAAAATATTCCTCATTTCAGCCTTTATCCTGGTTGCTAACCTGACAATCATATCCCCTCTAGGATAATAAAATGTGAGGCTGGATGAACACAGCAGGCCAAGCAGCATCTCAGGAGCACAAAAGCTGACGTTTCGGGCCTAGACCCTTCATCACCCTCTCTGATGAAGGGTCTAGGCCCGAAACGTCAGCTTTTGTGCTCCTGAGATGCTGCTTGGCCTGCTGTGTTCATCCAGCCTCACATTTTATTATCTTGGAATTCTCCAGCATCTGCAGTTCCCATTATCTCTGATACTATATCCCCTCTAGACTTTTTTTTGTTTATTTTCTTGTCCTATTAACACTCACTTTAGCCCTACAAAAGCAACTGCTTTCCACTTTATAGCAAGCTTTCCTTTTGTCCTTTGCTTTATTGTGAAAGCTTTCATCACAAATACAAAAGCATTTAACATCAAAACTCATTAAATCTGGAAGAAATGCCATTGAAGACTTCAGAGAGTTAGTAAAAAGCAGTACTTAATTTTATAAACATAAAAATGAACATTGTTTACTGGATTTTTGATGCATTTAATTTCAGGGCTATTGTAGAGACAATTAATCCTTTATGCCAACAGGCTGGGTTAACTAGCAAACTGCCAAATTAAATAAGCAAAAATATGCATTTTTCATCTGAAAATTTCTGTTGTATTCAATGCATGAGAACCAATTATTAACCCATTCAAATTTGAACTTTTCTTTATTTGAGTATGATGCATGGTGACCTACGTGTCTTTACATTTCTCTTTCACTAATTAGCAGGTATTTTTTATAGTCGATAAATTATAGATGATAATTCTGACATTATATAGTGCAAGATCAGCTTACAAGACCCAACACATTTATTTGAAATTATTCTCTCTACTTTTCTGACAACCTTTGCTTGTTTAAAATCACTCAAGTGCTCTTGCCAGGGATGAATAGAGGGTGCATAAGATACTGATGGATGGTAAAGAATATTCAGTCTATTGCAATATATCCATGGAGATTCTGAGATCTCTCCACTTCTTCTGTGTTTCACCTCCATTATTACATCAGACGTTGCATTGATAAATCTGTAAGAAATTTCCTGGCACCGTCTTAAAGTTGCCATTGATAGTTGGAACCTCACTCTTCAGAAAACGAGACAAAAAATTCTGTCATCCCATCTGATTCGGTCTACTGATGACTCCAATCCCAATTATTTCGTTGGCTCTTAACATTGCTGAAGCAACCAAAGATGGAACATTTCTCTCCGGTAAACTCCACAAAAATCAAAACAAAATTACTTGATAAGTCCATTCAGAGTTGAAATGTTCAAATTTCGTATTATAGGTGGATCAATTACATTAGGAATTGACCTCACTGAGATCTTCTCTCAGCTGCTTTCCCTATGACTGGTTATATGGCATCAACAGGACAGTACATTCCACAGAAGAGTCCACTGGACTTAGAATATTAACTCTGTTTCTCTCTCCACACATGCGATCTGACTTGTTGATCTTCTCCAACATTGTGTGTTTATTTGAGTGGGGCTTTCTCAGATTTGCATTCTACTGTTATGACAACTGAATTGAGAAACATTGCACTAAAAACCATGTTAAACCATGGCTGGGTTAGATTCAAATTAAAAATTCTATTGCACTATTCAACAATGATAAGACAATGTTTCCAGTTTCCTGGTCATTCACGATCAGCCAAAAGGCTGCTTCTAGATCGCATTCATTTCCGACGTTACCAGGAACAAATAGGCACACGTAATCAGAAAGACCAGGTCTTTCTTGTGAAAAAAGGGCTACAGGGTGATCTATTAGAGGTTTTTAAAATTGTGCAAGGTTCTTATAAAGTGGGTATGGGGGTATGTTTCCTTTGATGGAGAACTGCAGAACTAGAAATCATCTATAAATGATAATCACCAAGAAATTCAATAAGGAATTCAGAGGAAGTTTTTCAAGTAGCAGAACATGGATATTACAATCATAGATTATCTGAAGCAAACATTATGGATGAATTTAAGAGAAAATAAGATAAACCTCTGCAGGGAAGGGAATGTGTTCACAATGGGAGATTTAGATACAAAATGATTTAGATACAGCGAATATGAACCCCAGCACAAACTTGTTGGACCAAACAATCTGCTTCTGTGGAATTTGTGAAATAAATTAATTAACACTTATGTTAAAAGGGATGACAACTTCAGAAAAAAAAATGCTAAATTCAATTTAGAATATTTTAGCAGGCAAAAAGCAAACAACAGGGACAAGGGAGTGATAAGAGGGACTGTTTTAATGTATTCCATTACTGCAATAATCTTGTTGCTATTCAAACTCTTGTGCATGATGTGGCCATTACATCACACTTACAGGCCTTATACTGGCCAGCATTCATTGTCAGTGAACAGAAAAAAAATTCTATCAAGACCTTAACATTAGAACCACATCAACCAGAGTGATAATCCATCCAAACAGTGAAGTCCATTGCATATATATTTACAAGAGATGTGGTTAATATAACAGTAAAGGGAGAAGCAGGAATAATACAGCATAGGATAAAAGCACATAAAGAAGTACACTCAAAAAAAGAGTCACTTAGTCTAATTGAATGAATCCTAATTTGTTCAAGCAATATACAACGAAAGTGTGGGAAAGCTCAGCACAATTTTTCAAGCTTCCTTTATTTTTGAGGGTCGTGTGAAAAGGACTGGAAGATCACAGGTGTTACTCCTCTGTTAACAACAGGCCAAAGAATTAAACCTTGTAATTACACAGAACAGTCAACATAACATTACTGTTGAAAGCTCTTACAGACAATAATCAAGAACAAATATGGGCTAACAAACTAATGTCTGCATTGATTAGATAAAGGTAATTCATGAATCAATAACTTGATCAAGTTATTTAATTAAGTAATGGACAGGGCTGATGACGGTAACAAGGTTGATATGCATGTGGATTTTCAGAAAGCATTTGACAAGCAATATCAAGTAATTTATCAGTGAAATTAAGACCCATGTGATTAAAGAGGCTGTGAAAGCAAGGATAAGAAATTAAAGATATAGAAAGCTGAGGGTGGTGGCTAATGGTTGTTTTCACGTTGATGTATACAGCCACATTTTCTGACAATCGAAATTGAGATCTACTAATAGCCTGGAGTTTAACATAGTGTGCATAATTTCAAAAAGTTTGCAATGGCTTTAAACTCAAATTAAACTGAATTAAAAGAACAGTAAGAGGGTAACATAGACAGAGCGATGACATGAGCAGTTACAATTTAACCCAGTACGAAATTATCGGTTTCAATAGCAAAAATTCCTGCCTTCTATTCCATCACAAGACCTTCCCTTTTGTTCTGTCCACTACTCCTCTCTGTGACTCGGTACTTGCTTAAAACCTGTTATATGTCAGGCTTTAAGTTCTGAGTAAAGGTTGTTGAGCTGAAGCATTAACTCTGTCTCTCCACATCTGTTGCTTGATCTATTGAGTTTTTCCAACATTTTGTGTTTAGTTCAGAATTCCAGCCTTTTGCTTTCACATAAATGATAGCACATATTCTAAAGTGTTGCTAGAACACAGCATCCAGTGGTCCATGTACACAAATCTTTGAAAGTAGTAAGTTGTTGAGAGCACAAATGTGATTATTGCCCTTTTAAAGGAACAGAGCAGAAAAGCAAAGAAGTTATGATAAACCTTCATGAATCTCTGGTTAGACATCAGTGAAATACAGTGTTCAATTGTCGAGTAAGTAGAATGGATAGTAAAGAAGACATAAGGCACGCTTGCCTTTATCGGTTAGGGAATTCAGTACAAGAGTCAGGATTTCCGAAGAAGGGTCTCAACCCGAAACATCAGCTTTCCTGCTCCTCTGATGCTGCTTGGCCTGCTGTGTTCATCCAGCTCTGCACCTTGTTATCCAAGCGTCAGGATGTCATGTTGCCATTCTGTAAGACTTTGGTTAGACCCCCAGAGTATGGTGTTCAATTCTGGTCACCACACTACAGGAAGGATGTGCAGGCTTTGGAGAGCATGCAAAAGAGATTTACTAGGAAGCTAGCTGGATTGGGGGTATGACCTATAAGAAAAGGCTAGAAAAACGAAGGTTGTTTTCTCTCTAGTGGCTGAGGCTTGGAGGAGACTTGATTGATGTGTATAACATTATGAGATGCACAGGCAGGGTTAGCTATCAGAATCCTTTTCCCCAGAGTTGAAAAGTCTAATACTCGGAGGCACGCATTTAAGGTGAGAGGGGGAAAAGTTCAAAGGAGATGTGAGGGGCAAGTTTTTTTTTAAAAAAACAGAGTGGTAGGATTCTAGAATACATTGGCAGGGTGGTGGTGGAGGCAGATACAATTGGTGCATTTAAGGGGCTTTTAAATTAGCACATGCATGTGCAAGGAATGGTGCAATATGGACAAAAGGCAACCAGAAGGGATTAGTTTAATTTGGCATCATGTTTGGCACCAAATCATGAGCCAAATGGCCCATTCCTGTGCTGTACTGTTCTATGTTCTAACCTTTAAAAATCTCAGACATTCTGGGAATATCCTAACTGATTGGAAAATTGTAGATCAATTATTAAGGAAGCAGTAACAATCTTTTGAAATTGTAATTTATTCAGTGAGAACTAGCACAATTTTGTAAAAGGGAATCTGTGTTTGACAAAATTATGAGAGTTCTTTGAGGATTTAAGAAGCAGGGTGAATAAAAGGAAACCAGTAATGTACTGTATTTGGATTTCCACAATGTGTTCATTAAGGTGCCATGGAAAAGGTTATTGCACACACTAAAAGCTCACAATCTTGCAGTGAAAATGAGCTTGGATACAGGATTAGCTCGCCGATGTGAAACAGTCAGATAAATGGCTCATTTTCAGACTGGCAAACTGTGAGCAATGAGGTGCAGTAGGGGGTCAATGGTAGGAACTCAACTATTTACAATATATGTTAATGAGGGTTCAGAAAAGATTTACCACAATGTTACCAGGAAGAGAGGGTTTGAGTTACAAAAATAGGATGGATAGGCTGGGACGTTTTTCACTGGAGCGTAGGAAGTTAAGTGGTGACCTTATACAGGTTTATAAAATCATGAAGGGCATAGATAAGATGAATAGCAAGGGTCTTTTCCTTAGGGTGGGTTAGTTCAATACTAGGAGGGATATTTTTAAGGACAAAGTTTTAAAAAGGACATGAAAAGCTTCTCACACGGAGAGTGGTTCAGATAGGGAATGAATCGCCTGAGGAAATAGTCGATACATGTACAGTACAATGTTTAAAAGACATTTAGGTAAGTTCGGGAATAGGAAAGGTTTGGAGGGATACAGGCCAAATGCAGTCAAGTGGGATTTGTTTAGTTTGGGAACATGGTTAGCATGGACGAGTTGGGCTGAAGGGTCTGTTTCCATGTTGTATGACTCTGTTTGAGAGCACCGTAATTTAGGAAAGAAGTCAGATCTTGGATAGGACGCAGAAGGGATTCAACTCAAATGAGGAATTTCAGTTGTATACAGGGATTGGAAAAGCTGAGACTCTTCTCCATAAAGCAAAGGAGATTAAGAAGGAATTTGATAGATTTGCTCAAAATCACAAGGAGGGTTGACATTGAGTAAATAAGGAGGAATTTTTTCCAATAGCATAATGGAAAATAACTAAAGGGCACAGATTTAAGGTAATGGCTAAAGAAACAGATGTGACACAGGGAATTTTCTTTCAAATTAAAACTTATTATTTAGAATGCAATACCGGAAAGGATGGTCGAGGCAACAGTAACTTTCAAAATGAAATTATGGAGGTTTTGTAGCAGAGTGATAGCATGCTTAATCCTGGCCAGAAGTACTGGGTTCACATCACTACCAGGATTTGCTGGCCACAGAATAACATTTGTGGTGCAGTTCAAAAGGATAAGCAACCTGAGAATCCTTTCACCACTTCTTCAGATGGAGAAATGTTGGTGAGAAACTACGAGGAGGAGGAGGAGAAACAACGTTGCAAGGTAATGTGGTAAGGAGAGTGAAACTTAGTCAGACAACTCCACCATAGGCTGGCAGAGGACTGGTAGTCCAGAAGGTCTCCTTCTGTACTTTATCATTCCACGATAATAAAACCAAATAAAACGGAGTTTCCGATCACAGACTAGCAAATCTCAACATTTACCAATCTTGGAAATAAATTCTTCTTCAGTGACAGTGGAGAATCTGAGCTAACACGGTGTGAAGCTGGATGAACACAGCAGGCAAAGCAGCATCAAAGAAGCAGGAAAGTTGACATTCCGGTCAAGACCCTTCTTTAGAAATGTCAACTTTCTTGCTCCTCTGATGCTGCTTGGCCCACTGTGTTCATCCAGCTTCACACCGTGTTATCTCAGGTTAAAAAAAATCATTGCCTTATGAATTATAGGAGTGACCTTGCAATATTAAAGAGTATTTAGGCTTTAAAATGTGGATGTTAAGACAGGTTAAAACTTCTATATACAGACCATAAGACAAATGAAAAAGGTAGTTGAGATTGCAAGAGCAGACAAAATTCTTAAAACATGTAGTTGCATAACAAACATCACAGAGATGTTGCAGGCAAGTTACAGTCGGTGTGACAGGATAGCACAAGATAAACAAGTGTGGAATACCATGTCAACAAATCACCATGCAGGAGTAGCTACAGCAGCAGCAGTTAGCTATCAGCTGCACAATACACAGTTCTAGCTCACTAGTTTTAAATTTACAGGTCTCTAAATGTAGTCAGGATATGTGGATTTATATCTTCTATCAAGGTCTAATATTACTACATTCACCAATCTTAGATACAAAATCAGCAACTGTAGTAAAACAATTATGCTTATAAAACACAGTGAGATATGGGGATTTGAACGAGCGCACTAAAAAGGAATATTTCAGGAAAATGTGCGATAAGTTTATTTTAAAAGAATCAAATCTGAAAATCGTACCATCCAATCCTCCTCCAAACTTTCTTCCAAATGGCATTTCTACTGCATCCTCTAAAAATGCCAGTTATAGGTTTCTAGGATTTTTTTAAAAATTAGGCCTGAAATCAAAGCAGAAGCAATGATAAAATATAAACACTTCAGTGCTAAAATATTGGTACAACTGACACTAACGGTGTCTGTAATAAAACAACAGAACTGTAAAGTGACTGAAATTCTGACTGGGGTAGGGAATTCAACACAAAGATTGAACAGGAAAAAGCATTACTGATGGTCTGTTGTCATCCCCGCTGAATGCTTTCCAACTGTTGATCACCAAGATAAATTCAGCCATTTGTTACAACTTGCAGTTGCATTACACCGGTCTGAGAAACGACTTGTGACCTGATCTGGTCGTAAAGTCTCCAAGTGACATCATACATCCACACCCAAGCTGAATCTTTGCACTCGCACAAAAATAATCATGTAACAATGCCATAAGTAACCTTGTTCATCAATATGACTAAAACATTGTCATCTATCCACGTGGGAAAAAAAGAAGACATGGAAAAAAAAATGAAAATCAGATTTGAGCTTGTTCAACATAGAATCTATTAGGTTCAGAATTATCTGCAAAATAAATCCAAAAAAACAGAAGAGATTTCGTAATAATCAAGAAAAACGTGACAATTCACAAGTAATGGCACTGGAGTGTTCTCAATCCTTCTCAGTAATAGGAGAATTTTTTAAAAAAACTGATTTTACTCATGAATCTCAAGCCTAAACAGGCGTAACCTTTATTCACAGTAATTGCAGCAATACTCAACAAACCAGGTATTTTGTACAGAGTAAAACAAAAATTTAAGATTGTAATTCAAGAACAATATCTTGGTCAACATTTATGAAACACCTAGAATTACTATTTGCCAGGACTGCCTAAGAACAATTGACTTTCAGCTATTCCCCACGCCAGGCAACAGGCAGCTTCCTTGTTTGGATTCCCAGCTCTCAAATCAAAAGCTAGGGTGGGAAAGAAAAATCTAGATGGGAATTGAAGGGCTGGAAACTGCATCAAGGCACTAATACCTATGAAACTGGCAACATTACTACTAGTAAGTGTTGGAGACTTTGAAACCTCAGTTACCTTAGAGGTCCCAACAATCATCATTCAATTCTTCGACTCTGCACCTGGACAGAGTATTTTTCAGTGGAACATGCAATATGAACAGTGAGGCAGACAACGTTGATTCTACAGATGAAGGAAGGGGATGGAGTCATAAAACAGAATATTTCATAAACTAGATGTTGGCATTGATGATCGACCCAAGCTTCACTGAAAAGGCACCACATAAAGCTAAGTGAAGGAGACAGTCAATTAAATGAGAAACATTCATTCAGTAGCAAAAGCAGAGCAGTACATCACTTCAAACATAAAGAATCTGAAAACCTCCGTAAAAACATTGGCAGCAATAAATGCTGCCAGGAACATAAAAGAAAAAGCAAGTCAGGAAAGTGACCTCTTAAAATAAAGAGAAACTGATGACAGTTATGGTAAAATTATCCTTTAGGGCATTTCCTAACTGTTACACTCTGAAAACAGGATAGTTTCCATTTTCTAAAGAAGGGTCTAGGCCCAAAACATCAGCCTTCCTGCTCCTCTGATGCTGCTTGACCTGCTGTGTTGATCCAGTTCTACACCTCGTTATCTTAATTTCCAGTATGTCTGAATTGACAGCATTTTGAAGTATAATGGGTTCTTCCACACCTAGTTCGCACTTTATATGAAAATCCAAGTAAAAAAGAATGAATATTTGTAAAACAGACTCAGAAGTGTTGTCAAGCACCATCTCTCTCTCTCTCTCGCTCTCTCCACAGATGTAGTTTAAGCCAAGTAGTTCCAACATTTTCTGTTTTATTGGACTTCCAACATCCACTGTGTTTTACTTTCATTCCACTAATAATGGTGCTTTAAAGATTATTCATAAATCCAAAGATTTTACACAGGGCTTGAAAAGCACTTATCTCTGAAAGGGACACACCCAAATCTTACAAAGTGTGTGCAAAATGTTGCATGAGTATTGTGAATCTTTCATCTTTGAAATATAGAATCTCAATCTGATTCAGTGGGCCTCACAGTAAGCAAAGTAAGAGGTATCATAGAAGTTATTTTTAGTCCGCGACTATCCTAGGGTTATGGCCTGCTGCCCACAATATACAGTTACTGGGCATATGTTTCTTGTTACTGGTACCCATAACCAGACAATGAAACTGAGCTGCTGCCCTTGTTATATAATTAATTGTTCTGGACACTTAATCAAAAACAGCCATTCTTCCCAATACATCTATGACTGAGGGGAAATGAGGAAATTCAGTTATAAAGGAAAGGATAGAAAGATCAAATCCTTGGACAGAAGACTAAGATTATTTAAAAATGATATATCTACACATTGTCTTTGGCATAATAAATATCCCTAGGCGATCTATGACAGACGAAATTAGAAAACATAATTAGACATTGATGCACAACAGGTACTGTTAGAAACGATGACCAAAAGCTTGGTTTAAGAAATTGGTTTAAAAGGTGCATCTTAAAGAAAACAAGGCAGAGGCATTTAGGACAAGAATTCCAGAGTTGAGTGCTTTGGCAAATGAAGGCATGGTCACCAATACAGGAGGGATTAAAATTGGGAACGTTTAAGAAACCAGAATTAGAGCGCCACTGACAGAATGCTGGAAATTTAGTTCAAAAGAGATTAAAAAGGGTAGGAATACATAAGACCACGGAGAAATGTGAAAATTCTCTAAAGAGATGGCAAAAACAAAAGTTGACGTAGTCAACCTAAGAACAGGAGTGGTGAGTGAATAAGACTTGACTTGAATTGGAACAAAGGCAGCAGAGTTTAGAGAACCAAGTTTGCAAAGGGTAGAACGTGGAAGACCAGCTAGGAATGGTTTAGAATAATCAGATCTATGGGTTACAATGGCACAGTGGAAATTTTACCAAATGAGTTGAAGTGAGGCAGAATCAAGTGACATTAAGGAAATACAAGTTGGCAGTCTTTGTGACAACACAGGTATAAACATCATGCACTGCCCAGTGCAAATGCAACTGTACTACTTTCATAATGTACAAAATTGTTTGATGGAAAAAGAACACAGTTCTCTTTCTAAGACCCTGGTAGTTGCATGATAGAATTCTAACAGAGTTGATGATATAAAGTGGCTATCAATTATTAATCAGTTAATCCACAACAGATTCATGTGAATTGCATAAAACTGCATTTACTTGTACAGCTAGTGGGTATTAATTGAAAGAAAATTTGTTCCTATATGAATATATACAGATTGTAAGTATGATTGTTAGGTTACCAGGATCGGTAACGCGCAACCAAGTTGCAGAAAGTGTTCAAAATCAAAATTCCAAATTTCCATAGTTCTGAGGTCCCGAAGCAATCTTTTCCTTCACAAACACGCTACGGTTACCACATCATGTTTCATATTCCTGATACACTGCATCCCAAGCATAATTTTCTGAAAGAAGTCTACTAGGCGATGGCCTAGTGGTATTATCAGCAGACTGGTAATTCACAGACCCAGATAACATTCGGGAGACGAGGGTTCAAATCCCCACCATAGCAGATGGTGGAATTTGAATTCAATAAATGTCTGGAATTAAGAATCTAATGTTGGCCATGAATCCATTGTCAATTGTCAGAAAAACCCCATCTCGTTCACTAATATCCTTTGGGGAAGGAAACTGCCATCCTTACCTGGTCTGGCCTACATGTGACTCCAGACCCACAACAACATGGATGACTCTTATCTGCCCTTTGGACTACTAGAGATGGGCAATGAACTCTGCCAAGCTAGTGATGCCCTCATCCCATGAATGAATAAAGAAAAAAAATCTAATTTGCACCTGTGCGTCCAAAACAGTGAAATCCTGTAAACTAAGATAATGAAATGTGAGGCTAGATGAACACAGCAGGCCCAGCAGCATCTCAGGAGCACACTCCTGAGATGCTGCTGGGCCTGCTGTGTTCATCCAGCCTCAGATTTCATTATCTTGGATTCTCCAGCATCTGCAGTCCCATTATCACAAATCCTGTAAACTGTTGTATTTTGACACAGATAGGTGAATGAATAGGAAGTCTGGCACAAAAGACAGATAAAAAGCTCCAAGCACAATTCACTACCTGCAGAAGTGACCTTTCACAGCAACAGTGATCCCTTTGTGCTCCTCTGAGGATTTGAGTTTCATGGCTTGATCACAATACACAACATAACAAGGCAACTTTTACACTAAATACCAGTCCAAATTAGCTGTGACAGATTTTCTTAATCACCTATAAATTTATGGATTATGGCAAGAAAGGGCTTTTAAGCTTCGGTGAGATTAGTGGATGCACTATGCAATACACACACTATAGAATTCAGCATTAAATACAGCTGACCTCCTCTAGATTGCTTATGCATTTTATTGCAGGCTCTAATTGCTATCCACGATTATTGATGTTGGGTATATAACATGTAATGAGTTTGGTTTTCCCTACCAACTCCCATTTTTCTGCCTCTTTTCTGAGTTCATTCCTCATCAGCTTTCCCACTCCCCTCTTCAGCTTTAAAGTCTCCTCAAACAATTACTATGCTGTTCCATTTTCCCCTTAACCATTCACATCAAATAAAAGCATTAGCTAAGTTGGGAATACACCTGAAATATTCTTGAAACCTTTTTTAGAAAGCTGCTTGTCTCAAGTACACACACTTGTAAGTAATTCAGCAACTGCCCAAAAGTTTTACCTATTCACGGATTTTACTTTTTTAAAAAAAAATTCAGCTCCATTGTGTAGCTGCGAAATGTCATTTCCCACAACCAGCACTTAGAAGCACACAGGTAATGGGGCACAGCTCCGATCACTTCATGTGATACAAATATGAGCTGCCTGCATATTATTTCATGCTACACAATTCACAAACAAATAGTACTTCTCCCTATCACCCTCCCAAGCAACTGGTGTATAGTATAAACATGACTCTTGTAGACTCCTGGTATAACTTTCTTAGTTTTAAGAAATCAGCCTGTAAAGTGACACCAACACCCAAGAGTTATGTTCAGGCTCCAGACTAAACAATCAGCAGGGAAGTGTAGCCTGTTGCCAGTTCACTTAAATATTTGTCTAAACTGCCAATCCTATAAAGCCGTCAGTCTGATTCCATCCAAAGCGATTTAAAATTTACTGCATTACAATTTTCGAGATACAAAATTAGTGGCCTTAATGGCCTTTAATCATCTGGAGTTTAAAATAAAAGTAGGATACAAAAGCACACAAACACTGAAACCAACTGAAAGCTTAAATCTGGAAGCATCCAAGAAAGAAATATTCCATATTTTGTGGGCTGTAAGCATTTTAAAAGATAAGATTTCCTCATTTAAAATATCAAAACTAATTGCTTTCATTTCAAAGTACATGCTGTCCTCGTCAGACTTACCAATTAGAGGCCTAGTTTTTGCGCAAGCATTAATACACAAAAAACATAATTCAAATGACTCACCAGACTCAACTAACGTGGGAATAACATGTGAACAATTAAAATCACACTACATGAGGGCAGTGAAGCAGTCATAAACAAAGAAATGTGGGTTTAAATTCCAACTTTCAATAAAACACAGATGGTAACTAAATAATTCCAAACAGATTGTCAGGTTTACCACAAAGGCAGAAAACCGAAAGAACTGTGGATGCTGTAAATTGGAAACAAAAACAGAAATAGCCAGAAAAGCTCAGGTCTGGCAGCAACTGTGGACAGAAATCAGAGTTAACGTTTCAGATCCAATAACCCTTCCTCAGAACCCTCAGGTGGGCTGAAGGAGGGTCATCATACCCAAAACGTTAACTCTGATTTCTCTCCACAGATGCTGCCACATCTGCTGAGCTTTTCCAGCTATTTCTGTTTTTGTTACCACAAAAGCATTTTGCTTTAATACCAGGAGACAGCTAGGGCTGTTTCACACAGAAATTTGAGCCAGTATTCAAAATAAGTCAGGCTGGGTTCCAAAAAACAGAGAATAAAAGGGGTTTCTTTTAAATGAGCAAAATTTCTCGAACAAGGATACCTGATTTTTTTTCAGTTTTGTTTGTTTTCTTAAACAGAAAGACAAAATAAAGTTGGAAGTGAAAGAAATAACACGTGAAATTAAGTTTTGTGGTTCCTAGATGGCAACATTTCATGTAAAAACAAACAAATGAAAGGTAAATGAATGTTGCTACTTGGTACATTTCAAACATGTACATGTAGCAACTACAGGGTTTTTACAAGTCATTCTCTTACTTGCAACACGTAATGAAACAGAACAAAACTTTACAACAGATCCTTGCTGTGAAGTGACATGGTGCAGTTGTAGTTCTTTGCTCCTTTGGGGAGGTGTCAGGATCATGATGAGAAAATGTTATCCCAAGGCACAAAAGTAAACCCATATCCTTCTCAAGTGAGTTCAAATCCACGAGGTTTACTCCCCAACATAATTGTGTGTTTCAGGAGAGAACCAAAGTTCCACCTTGTATTGATGAAAAGTGGACCTGCATTTAGAAAATTGTTAAAATTCACTGCAAGCTTACAAGTGCAAATAGATTTTTTAAGGGGAGAAGTGTGCACTTTTCAAAAGGAGAACTTTGTACAAAGAAGTGCAGTAGGCACACAGGTAAATTACATAAAGCCACTGCATATTCTTGGGCGACCTGTGCCAGAAAGTCAAATATAAGCAAAGTACTGTGAATGCTAGAAATTGAAATAACAACGGAAGTGCTAGAAAAACTCAGCAGGTCAGGCAGCAACTGTGGAGGGAGGCACAAACTGAATGTTTCAGATCAATAGCTTTTCATCAGAGTTGATACAATTCTGACAAAGGGCAATAAACAAAGGCAGAAAGAAATGAAGTTGATTTTATTACAACCAATAGATTTATCACCATTTCTTAGCAAGATTAATTGCGTTTACTGTTTTTATTCACCATGCTGATGAAAATACTAAATTAAAATCAGGCCATTTCTTATTGGCTACCCAATCCTACTTCTAATAACAAAAGGGATTCGAGCACATTTTCATAACTGAGGAAGACATACTGAAAATAAAAGTGACTGTACAATTGTTCCAGTTATTGCATACCACAATGTGCTACTACTTTAAGTAAATCCAAAATACCATTTACAATATTGCTTCACATAAAGGCATCTGAATTCCCACCGATTAAGTTTGCCACAAACATAAGATACAACTTCACAGCTTTGGGAAACCACACTGGCTACTACCCAAGAAACTTTATTGACATTTCAGATCGAAAATGCTCCAGAAAATATGGCTTGAAAATATATGAAGCATGAAACTTCATAATCTACCAGCTAGGCCAGTGTCCACTGCTTAGTCTCAAGTGCCCTTAAGAAGGTGCTTGGAGGATAAATGGATAAATTAGAGGAGCAATTGAATACATAGGATCTTTAAGCTACATTTTTTGTTCCTCTTCAAGCCAGAAGTCTACATAACATCTCTGTGAGGACACCCTACAGAGGGAACACCTAAACTATTCGTAGGCTACACAGAAAATGGGGATATATAAACATATGAAATGAAACATAATCCAATGTAACTTTTCCCAAGGTATGATTCTTCTTGTACACCCACAATCAAATAACTGTTCATATGAATTTTTAATTTGCAAGTTAGTGACTGCTCCTGTTCCAGAGGCATGAAAGGAGAGAAAAACATGATGAGACAGATGACAAAGCAGGACACAGAACTCTACTACTCACAGGGCCACATTGTGTCTAAACGTGGATCATGATTGCTAGTAGATTATTCAATGAATGGCAGGGCCTGCAAACCTGCTTGTATTGTCACTCATTATTTACATAACGCTGCTTCAGAACAGGGTCATTGCTTAGCATTCAAAAGCAGGAATCCTGAATGTCATCCTTGCTTTGTTCCACCCCTCCTTGGGCTAGAAATATTAAAGTGCTTTAAAAGTCATTCCAGTCATTAACAAATTCATCTTCCTAACTGATATGGATTATATATCTCACAGCGTTCCCACTGAGCCAGGAGACCCATGCTAAATACATGAGCTTCAGTGTAAAATAGTCACTTCTGTATTGGGTTAACAACTGGAAGATCAGAATTTAAAAATGTTACACTCCTTGCATATTTAAAACAAATGAATACATAATGCTGGTAGCACCTTATGTAATTAACTTTCAAGTTCAAAAACAATTCAGTTACTTCTGTTTATGGCTTGATCAGTGTCAACCACCTTAGGTAATCAAAGCAAAGTCCAAACTTATTTGGTCAGTTTGAAAGTACATTCAGGCAATCATTTTCCTCAAACACAGCAAATTCTAGGTGGCTAAACAAGAAATTTTATCAAATAAACCTAGCAATGAATGCTGAACCACAGTTTCTAAACTAACAAATCCCCTGCTCAATGGTGCAAATGCTGAACCAGAAGATATTATGAGCATAAGTAAGTGACACCGTGTGTCACCATTTTCTAAGATAATTTTAGAAAATATTAGTGTAGGAGTACAGAATTCAGTATTGCTGAAGAAAGGTACTTTATTTAAGCATTTCATTTTGCACTGATCAAGACAATTCACTATAAATCGCAAAAGTAAAAGGAAAGCAATATTTATACTGCAAGAGAGTGCCGACTGGTTCGCAAGTGAACTCTGATTCGTAGAAGCATGCCTGCAGAATACACCAATCACTGATGGCTGAGAGTTAATGGCAAAGCTTTTAGACCATTAGGCGATAAAGCACAACAGCAGAAGCAGGCTAGTCAGCCTATCAAGCCTGATCCAGTGTTCAAGGAGATCATGGCTGATCTAATAATCCTCAGTTCCAATTTCCTACCTTTTACCCTTACTCATTAAACATCTACCTCAGCCCTAAACATAATTATCAACCCAGTCTCTGTTTCTACAGGTGTATAACTCTCAGAAGAAAATTCCCAAATACATTTAGACTTTAATATTACATGCATTGTGCCCATTTCCTGAGGCTTCTCATGAAGTGTCCTCATCAGTGCAATACAAAAAGCCTCAACAGATCTAACCTTTTTCAGAAATTCTTCATTCAAGAAAATTTACAAATAGGGCATTATGACTTTATCAGGATTCAAGCTGTAGCTCCATAACAAATGACATGCTGGTGACAGTCACCATTCACTAATTGGTCAGCTAATTCACTAACAACAGAACAACCACCTAGTTAGGATGAGCAGATGTTGTTAATTTATCAATAAAATTGCATTTTATTTTGAATGAATTGAATAAATGACCCTGTCATAAGTAACACGTAAAACAAAAATGCTCAAGTCACAACAAAAGGTGTGACTGGAACAATGCAAAACTACGACAAGATGTTTTATTAAAACCTGGACTGTTGCAATGTTAGTGGAAAGATATCAGGATGGAAAGCTCAAAAGCTGAAATTCAGACTTACATACACTCTGGTACATTAATGAGCTACATAAGCCCGAAAGTCATTAGGTTTATTCTCTAATCGCAGTGCACCAGATGGAGACCATTCCATCCATCATACCAATGCCTGCTCTTTTGCAGAGCCATCTAGCCTCTCTTCACTTTTCTTTCCCTAACTCTATGCAATTAATTCTCCTTCAATCATATATCCAACTGCTTTATGAAGGCTGCTATTGAATCTGTATCCGCCATTCTATCAAGCAGTTCATTCATTGTGTATAAAGCTGTTCTTTCCTCTCCTCTGGTTCTTTTGTTCATCATCTTAAATCTGTCCCCTCTGGTTATTAATACTTCACCCATTTGAAATCTTTATTTCTATTAGTTTCTATGTAAATATTTCAGGCTTTTAAACATCTGAATTAAATCTTACCTTTTTCCATTCAGAGGGGTTCAAACCCAATTCTGTGCCTCTAATAATCTTGCATCACTTAAAATGATTCTCTTCAACTTCTAGAATCGGACACGAAATTCCACCTACAACCAAACTAGTGCTTTCAAAGGTTGACAAAAACCTCCCGTTTTCATACTCCATGCCTTGAACTTACAAAGGCAAGGATCACACATGCTTTGAACTGTTTTGTTAATCTTTCCTGCCACTTCAAGGAAGTGTGACAAAACATCCCCAGATCCATCCCTTCTTGCAGCCCCTTTAAAATTGCATTAGTTAGCATCAATTATTCATCTTCATTCTTCTTAAAATTTTCTTCAACCATTTCATGCTTTTTGCAAGGATATTCTCATGCCACGTGACAGGCTTATGTTGCACAGACACAGGTCCTTTAACCAAAATCATCTCTTCCAACCAGGTTTCCCAAACTAAACCAGTCCAATTTGCCTGTGTTTGGCTCATATTCCTCCAAACCCTTTCTATTCATGTATCCGTCCAAACAGCTTTTAAATGCTGTAACTGTACCTGCATCTAGCACTTCCTCTGGGAAGTAATTCCACACAGCCAATGGCCATACTAGTCTGATCGCGCAAGCCAAGCAGACTCAGGACGGGTTAGCACTTGGATGGAAGACTGCGTGGAAATGCCAGGCGCAGCAGCCTTAAAACAAAAAGTGGGTGACACGGTGGCTCAGTGGTTAGCATCGCTGCCTCACAGTGCCAGGAACCCCGGTTAGATTCCATCCTCGGGCGACTGTGTGTATGGGTTTCCTCCAGGTACTCCAGTTTTCTCCCACAGTCCAAAGAGGCGCAGGCAGGGTGGACTGGCCATGCTAAATTGCCCATGGTGTCCAGGGACGTGTAGATTAGGTGGGTTATAGGGGGATGGGTCTGGATGGGATGCTCCGACAGTCGGTGTGGACTTGTTGGGCTGAAGGGCCTGTTTCCACACTGTAGGGATTCTATGATATGGACCACCCTCTAGAAATACTGCCCCTCAGGTCTCTTAAATCTTTCTCCTCTCATCTTAAAATTATACCCTCTGGTTTTGAACTCCCCTACCCTAGGGAAAAGGCCTTTGCTATTCATATTATCTATGTACCTTTTGCAAACCTCCGCGAGGTCATCCCTCAACCTCCTCCACTCCAAGGACGAAAGTCCTCTGCCTATCCAGCCTCTCCTGACAACTCAAACCCTCCAGTCCTGGTAATGTGTTTATAAAATGGAAGGAGTGCAGAAAAAATTTAATAATATCTTTCTTATGGAAAGAGACCAGGGCTGTACACAGTACTCCAAAAGTGTTCTCACCAACATCTGGTATGGCCACCGGCCTGTCTCTGCCCACCAGAATATTGTGATTAATTGCCCCTCACTCTATCCATTTCTATGTTTTAGATCATCTGAAAACTTTGAAGTTTTGCTCTGTACCAAATACATAGCAGCAATAATAGTGGCCCTAGCACTTAAACCTTGGGAACTCCACTGTGTTGTGCTGTTTATGGTTCTAAGTGTCTGAAAGAGTTAATACTGAGAAATGTCTTAAGCATCACCCACTACGAAGTCACAATAACATAACTGGATCTCAAAGAAATAAAAGCTAACATCTAGGTCCTATTCAATTTCCTGTGACAATGTTTTATCATATCAGTGTGTTAATTTGTACTACATTGCTAACATGCAATTGACTATTTCCAGCTTCAGGCAAACAAGTGTTTTCTCAACCATATCAGATCAAGTGGGTCCCAGTAGATCCCTACACTAAAACAGGATGAGAGCAAACCACCTGTACTATACTGTGGCTGAGACAGTTCTATGAAACAAGGTTAGCAATGAGAATAGATCATACATGTATTGCTTTCTAGTCTGAAACACAACTATTCACCAATACAGTCCCATTCTGTGGAAGGGCCACCGGACCCAAAACATTAACTCTGATCTTTTTCTTCACAGATGCTTGCAGGCCTGCTGGCCTTTTCCAGCAACTTCTGCTTTTGGCACTAATTTCTCCCTTTTTCGTCCCTCAACTAATTTCGTATCCATGCTGCTACTGCTCCACTTATCAAACGGGCTTCAATTTTGCTAACATGCGATATTTCATCAAATGCCTTTTGAAAATTATATACAATCAACTTAACAGTCACCTTCTCCATTATATAGCAAAAATCAAGTTAGCCAACAGGAATTTCCTGTAAATGTGTGCAGTGCCTCATTTATTGATCCATATTCATATGTCTGTTGATTTTCTCCTAAGTCATAGTTTCTAAATGCATCCTCACCACCAACACTTAACTGACTGTCCTGTAATTATAAATTTTCCTATTCTCCATTTTTGAACGGGGTAATGTTTGAATTCTCCATTCCTCTGGTAGCATTTCTGCATTCAAGGAGAACCTTCTGATGAAGGGTCTAGGTCCGAAACATCAGCTTTTGTGCTCCTAAGATGCTGCTAGGCCTGCTGTGTTCATCCAGCTCCACACTTTGTTATTTCAGATTATCCAGCATCTGCAGTTCCCATTGTCTCTGACCAGCATTTCCACAATTGCTACCCTTACCTCAATCAACTATTTAGAATGCATTCCATCTGAACCAGGTGACATAGCTATTTCAAGTACGTGCAACCTTTTTAATACTCCCTATTCATTTACCTGATTTTAATTTTACCCAGCACCTGAGCTACATCCTTGTTTAAGTGGTCTTTGACAAAGTTCTCCTCCCTGATATACTGACACAAAGTCTTGATTTACATCCTCAGCTGCACCTTCTTTCTCCATCCATCATTGGTTCCTTACCAGCACCTCTGAAAAAAACTGTTTACTGTTAATTATGTTCATGGAGGATTAAGGGATCACCCAGTATATCTACTGAACTGTGCCCTTAGATAGGAAGAAAGAGGATATAAAATCATTGACAAAAATTGGACTAATTTGATGGAACTGTTCAGATTTCGCTAGTGGGTTGTTTCTCCCACCATGCAAACCCGACTTTTCCAATTTGTTCAATTTCTTAATATGACCACGTGAAACTTAAGAACAAGTCAACATCTCAACATACAGAGGCACATACTGGCTGAGATGAAATTGAAAAAAAACTGAAAATATCCCTCTACCTTCACTGTGAACCGTCAACATATAGATTGCATTTGTGCAACAATATGTAGTACAAAACATCTCAATGTGTAGGAAATCATTGTCACTGGAGGTAAATAGGCAAGTCTGAAGAGTGGAAATCAAATTCTGAACTTGTATTTAATAATCCAGCTTCAAGTGACATTTACTGGAAACATCCATGCATTTTAGCCACTTTGTGGAACGCACAAAACCATTCCACAAGCAAAGGCTTAGTAGGGAAGAGGGACTAAAATAGACAGTTTGTTTGTGGGTCAACTAATGGTAGCTGTTATCATTGAACTCAAAGACTCAAACACAATTTATATCTTCAAGCCAATTTCAGTTTTGATCAGTAAACTGAACAAAATATCTCACTCCTTTACAATATTAAATTAATTTTTAAATAGTGTGATTTTAAATGAACCTGTGCATTTCTTCCAAGGCTTATACAAAAGGTCTCATTCTCAGATAGCATTACCTCAAATAACATGTCTACAATACCACACAAATTCAGTTATTAGCCATGCACCTCTTTCAGTTGCACGGTCTATTGAACAGAAAAGCATTTTAATACCTTAACCTTAACGCAAAATGATGCAAAATAGTCACCATTAAGGTCACGTTTAATAACTACAGCATACCAATCACAATTTTCTGCAGCTTGGCAGTGTCCTGCAGAATCAGCAGAAAGAGAGAGACATGTAAGTTTACTGTAGCTTTATGTTTGTGCATAGTTGGCAAATTTAATTTCAGTCCTATAACTTAGCTATTTCACATAGAAAATTAACCTTAATCACATTAAAACTTGTTCAAACAAATACCTGGACTTCAGTTTTCTGACAACAGTTGCCAACAGAGTTATCATTAGAAGATTTCAATACCTCATTTGATGATCAGTAAGGCATTCATACTACCAAAATGATCCACAAGGCGATTGGTGCATTTGACACAAAACTAGGAAGAAAATTTAATGACTCATTTCCCCTTGGAGGATTCTGACAGCTACAAGCAGTCATATATAGCTAGAGAAATATCCCATGATACAATACATGAGCAATAAAGTATTACAAAGAGGCAACCCTTTAATAATTAAACCAAAACACAAGCCCCAATCTGTTAAATGGGAGTAGAAGTTCCCTTCTAATAATTACCTCTGAAACATGCCTTCTCCATCGCAATCTGTTAAGAGTAGTTAAAAGAAAGAAAATCCTTAATCTACTTTATAAATAACAAGAAACAATTTATTTATTTAATCCAAACAATGAACAAATTAACCCAACAATTCCCCAGACTACTAACTATCCCTAACTGGCCTAAATTCTACTGGAATGCTGTTTCAATAAACACAAGTCCCATTATATTACCCAATTAATAAGACCAATAAATTAAAATTTAATCTCTTCAAGTTCTCACAGCCTGCCTTCTGTAACATTCTGTCTTTTCCAATATTCCACAAACACTTCAACCGATTCTGCTGTCAAGGATGTTTTCTCCATAATTTCTTCTGTGAGGGCTCTAAGCTAAAAATGCCTTCGCACCTTTAATGAAATAGATGGTGCATTCTCTGATTGCTTAGAAAAAAAGGTGTTGTCTCTTGGTAATTAGCGCTACCCTTGATCTTCAAAAAAACCTCTCATATATTCCCTATGACACATTAAATTTTTAGAATATGATTGGTTTCAGGTTGTCAACACCATCAGTTTTAAATTCAATTGGCTTTGAATCGTTCAGTGCTTTGTTTAAATTAATTGGTCAAATTCAAACTATTGTCTTTGTAAAAATGCTGCTTGGCTGGTCAATACAAGATGCTTCAATTCAGGCTCTCTCTATGTGTAAACTTCAAAGCATACACAAAGCACAATCTCTTAAAGGGGCCGGGCACACTTTTTCTCCCCATTATCATTTTCTTTAAGCAACCGTTCTAACTTGCTGCCTTTTAATTCATGCATACTCTACCCAACGTCATAAAAAAGTGATCCCCAACCTTGTATCAAGAAACAAATGACAACTAGTTATAATTATATGAGAGATAATGGGAACTGCAGATGCTGGAGAATCCAAAATAACAAAGTGTGACGCTGGATGAACACAGCAGGCCAAGCAGCATCACAGGAGCACAAAAGCTGACGTTTCAGGCCTAGACCCTTCATCTGATGTTATCTTAGTTATAATTGTAGTTTTCCAATTTATAACTTCTACCTTGACCGATATTTAATACAGTTACTAGTAGTCCAGTTAAAGTGTGTTGACTTGAAATGACACGCTTGTCTGTTTTGCACCATCCTCATGTATCTACCGAGACTTGCCCACAATGACTTTAGCATCAATCATCCAATCAAGCTTAGGTCAATGACTCTTTCTACAGATATCTGTTGCTTTTCAGCTTTGATCAAATGGCCAAAACACGCATTTTCTTTTGGAATATCAATTTTTAAGAGTTCCTTTTGCTCATTTGCAATTTTCAAGTGCCTCTTTGTTTGGCATACAGATGTCCTGCACATGTCTTAGCATCAACATTTCAAAAACATCAGCATTTCCATTTCTTCCACTCTTCTTTACATATTGTGTGTGTTCTGGGGCATACAGCAAAAGTGGGTAGAATTTGGCTACGTTACACGTTTTTGTCTTGTTACAGGCTTAAGTTTTCTTGCTATTTTCAAACTGAAAATAGTTTGTGACTGACTTACAGCAGAGATTTATACCAGTGAGGACAGATATTCTATAAAGGGGATAAAACAACCATAGCTAACCAAGTTAAGGATAACATCAAATTGAAAGAAAATGCACTCAACAGGGTAAGATTAGTGGTAAACCACAGGATCGGAAAAGTTTTAAAAGTGAACAAAGATAACCAAAAAGAAAATAAAGAGGGAGAAAACAAACCATGAGGATAAATTCGCAAGCAGTATAGGAATGGACAAACAATAAGGATTATTTTAAAGATACAAAAAGGAGGCGGCTGAAGTGAACATCAGCCTCTTAGAAAGTGAATATGGGAAATAATGAGGAATCAGGAAGTGACAAAGGATTTGTGTAATTGTCCGTTTTCATGGTGGAGAACACTATTAGATTCTAAGATCATTAAGTAAGTTTGGAGGGTAAGTGGGGGTGGATGTAGAGAAAGTGGTGAGGAGAAGAAAGAGAGAAATATGGGAAATAAATACAATTATTTCTTCTTTGAGGAAATTGTTTTTGAACCAAGAGGCATGTCAAGGCTAGGTCATTAAGTATGTTCAAGGCTGAGATAAACAAACATTTAATTAGTAAGGGAATCAAAGGTTATGGAGATAAGGCAGGAATGGGGAACATTGGATTATTAAGTCAACCATGATATCACTGAATGACGAAGCAGATTCAATCAATCAAATGGCCTACTTCTGCTCCAATGTCTTGTGGCTTTCTGGTCTTATGTTGTTGAGATATCTTTGTCACAAAACTGCTTCTGGACCTTTTCATCCTTCTTCTAATTTCTGCTCTTTTAATGGGGTGGCACAGTGGCTCAGTGGTTAGCACTGCAGCCTCACAGTGCCAGGGACCTGGGTTCGATTCCAGCCTGGGGTGATTGTCTGTGTGGAGTTTGCACTTTCTCCCAGCGTCTGCGTGGGTTTCCTCTGAGCACTCCGGTTTCCTCCCACAGTCCAAAGGTGTACAGGCTAGGTGGATCGGCCATGCTAAATTGCCCATAGTGTTCAGGGGTGTGTGGGTTATGGGGGATGGGTCTGGGTGGGATGCTCCAAGGGGCGGTGTGGACTTGTTGGGCCGAAGGGCCTATTTTCACACTGTGGGGAATCTAATCTAATCTAATCATGGAGATTCACATTTTGAAGTTTTGAGTATTAACACCAAAAAGGCAAAGGTAGTAGGGCCAGCTTAGAAGAAACTAAAGCGAAGATTGAAATGAATGGCATCACATTCGAACTGGCAATATTCAACATTACAAGCAAAAAAACTGAACTATTACAATAACAAGTATACTCTGCCACAGATGCAAAGCAAACAAACTGCTCTCAGCTTATATCCTCGGTCTTCAACATTCCAACCTACAAAGTCCTCTAACCGAATACCTATTAAACTCTGAGATGACAAATTGTGGAGCTGGATGAACTGAGCAGGCCAATCAGCATCTTAGGAGCACAAACAGCCTAGACTCTTCATCAGAAAAGGGGGAGGGTTCTGAAATAATAAACAGGGAGAGACTGATCGAAGAAGGATAGAGGAGAACATAGGTGGAGAGGAGAGTATAGTTGGCGAGGTAAGGAGGGGATAGTTAAGTCCAGGGAGGATGGACAGGTCAAGGGGGTGGGTTGAGGTTAGGAGGTAGGAAATGGAGGTGCAGCTTGAGGTGGGAGCAGGGGATAGATGAGAGGAAGAACAGGTTAGGGACAAGCTGGGCTGGTTTTGGGATGCAGTGTGGGGAGGGGAGATTTTGAAGCTTGTGAAATCCACATTGATACCATTGGGCTGCATGGTTCCCAAGTGGGTTCTCAAGATTTATAGTGAATTCATTTCCCATTTGATCTTCTAATCTTAGACTATCGGTAAAAGCTAAATAAATTACTCCTGAGCTTGATCCAACAGTTAGTACCTGGCGCATATATCCCCCTGCAAAACGACTTAGCAGTTTGTCTCTTTGACAATGGTTGTTGCTGAGAAAAGCATACTTCCATGTCATTCACACATGCTGATTCAGAGTAAACAAATGGTGTGTGTACATATCTGAATCCTACTTTCTACTAGTTTGAGTTACTACCTTTAAATCACAACTTCTCTACAGTCCGTAACTACTTCCTATCTATTATACTACATCTCCCACCTTGATCCCACATTTTGCAACTTATTGAAAACCTTTCTTAATGCCAAATCATCGACATCTCTCGTCACAATAGTCCACAATATCTGCTATCCCTCAAACAATTCAATAATTTCAAGTATGCCTTCACCTTTGAGTTTTTTTTAAAAATCAATCCCTCCATAGCTCAAAACTTGAGTTTCGTGAAAACAGTTTTGTGCAGATAAAGTTTTCAGTCTTGTATTCATCGAGTCAGACAAAATAAATCCCAAACAGCACAACAATTCATTTTACATGAGGAAAGGCTGCTGTGAACCAGGAAGTTGACTCTGATTGCAGCATTGCCACTAAGAATGCAACAGAAGTATCACGGGGAAACATTTCTCTGCTGCATTCCCCATGACAACACCTTGATCACAATCCATTTACCATACAATCAACACCCTTTTCTCATGCAGTATAAATTATTGGTCTCTGAAATTTGACATTCTTGAGACTATCCTGATGGGTTCAAGATGAATATCATGGACAACATTTCTCCCTTCTCTGTAATTTTTAAATTATACTTTAGTTGGTAGATTTTGTTTCACAGTCTTTCAGTAAAAATACTGTCATTTGCTACCAGATTAAGAAAATTAGTTGCCATTGCCTGCGGCCCAAATCTAACCTGTAGTCTTCAGTTGCAGGCAAAGTAGACAACTGACTCAATCTGGAATCAGTGATACATCTCACACTTTTTTCCCCCAAGGTTATCAGGTCAACAATATAACACATCCATTATTTGGCCTAGCACTTTGGAGTAAATTTAATGCTTTAAAATATCACCTTCCACATAAACTACCCTGGCAACATAAGCATAATTGCCAATTTACGAACATCTTTGTTTTTGGGAATTAGGAGCTGAGGGTTGAGGCAAATTTGTATTCAATCATTTGAAATAAAACAAAATCTTCACTTTGCTCAGAATAAGGTTCACACTCAATCTCGGAGGTAGGGAAGCAGTATGTCTGTTATCATTCTAGCTTCTGCAATAGCAACCTATCTTTAGTTCCACATCACAGTCAGTGACTATTCCGTCTTTAAGTGTAATAGACGTTCCGTTTGTATAACTGGAGATTAAATGATATTCGTAAACTGAATCAACGTGTAAAACGTGAGATTACCTCTAAGTAGACAAATCAATTGAGAGTATGAAAGACGTGTCAGGAAGGAAAGCTAACTTTTAAGTCACTCTTAATGCCAATTAAGAGTAAACCTTGCCAGATCTTTGACACTTCAGGATTTCCGCTGCTGTAACCACCAACCACAAATCACAGCGACCAATGTCGACAAATACCGACGGCAGTGCCGGATCTCGAAAGTAGAAATCACTGATATTTACATTTTTTCTCTTAAGTTTCTTTTGCCGGAGTAACTTCGCGTGCAGTTTTTTTTTTCGAAAACTTATAAATACAAGTTTACAATTTTAAGTGCCTCAAGCGGAGATTGGAAACAACGTTCATACAACTTTTTTTAAAATAAACAAACCACGAAGAGCCGAACGAGCGAAATAAATACAGTACAGGTTTGGGACTGCGGTCTCGGCACTTACTTTGGGCAGCTCACGTAGTTGGTTGGCGTCGAGCAGCAGTTCCTCCAGGCTCCGGCTGTAGCGATAAATCTCATCAGGGACGGCGAGGAGCGAGCAGTGTCTCCTGTCCACCGCCTCAACGTGTCGGTTGCACCGCCATAGAGGAATGCAATTAAACATGTCTCGGACTCTGAGGGGGTCGGCGAGAACGATAATTCCCGGGGAAACGGGCGGGGGGCGTCTCGCGGTTCCAGGGGCTTTCTGGGAGGGGGGGGGGTCTCGCGGATCCTGTGGAAGGTTCTCGAGAGGGCAACGCGGAAGCGGGGAGGAAGGGGGTCTCGCGGATGCCGTGTAAGATTCTTGGAGGGTAAGGGGGCTCTCGCGGTTCCGGTCGAAGACTCTTTCCCCTTCTCTCCCCGCCCCCCCCCCCAACCCCGGTCCTTCGGGTGGCGAGCGTGCCAGAGGCTCTCAGCGGTCACTGCTCCGGTTCCCGACGCCGGCCGCCTCCGAGCAGCCACGCGCAGCGAAACCGTGACAGGCGCCAGGGGTGAGGGCCGGGAACAGATCGAGCATTCAACCCGATAGTTAATCGAATCGAGTGATTTTTTTGTTTAAAAGAAAACCCCGATTCCAACCCGGCTTTCCCCTCTCTCTCCGGCTGGCTGCTCTCAATTCAGGTTCAGGAGAAGTTCATAAAAGGTAAACCTGTCCCTTTCTTTCAGTTTTCCGCCCACCCCCCCGCCGTTGTCCTACATATCTCCTCTTTCTCTCTCTCTCTCCGTCTCGGTTCAGGATTTGCTCTGGTCCCAGTTCCTGAACCGGAACGTACCCTCCCTCCTTCAACTGACGTCAACGCTCCCAGCGGGCCATGTGGAGAGACAGACAGAGAGAAGGAGGGTACAGAGGCTGAGAGAGGTGCAGGGAGGAAGAAGGAAGGAAAGGGTTTGGAGGGAGAAAAGTGGGAGGGGAAGAAATAAGGTAAATGAAGGATAGGTGGGAGAAAGAGGAGACACAAAGTAGGGGTGAAGTAAAGGGTGGTTCAGGAAAGAAGGGGTGGGGGAACGGGGGCAGGGACGAGGGGCCTGAAGGGACCCGGGAGGCAGAGCAGACGAGGGAGCGGCGGAGGAGACAGAGACCGGGTCCAGATATGCGGGACCAGGCGGACTGCGAGTGGGCACAGGGTTTGGGGGTAGGGACGAAGGAGTGAAGGGGACTGAGGAGACAGGGTTTGGAGGGGTCCGAGGTGGGGGGCAAGAGACAAGGAGGTGGAGGAGACTGAAGTCGGAGTGAGAGACGAGATGGTGGAGGGGACGGTGGGACAGACGGGGTTTGATGGTATCTGGGGTGAGTTGGAGAGGGGTGACAATGACGAGGGTCTGAGCAGGAGCAAGGGGTGGAGAGATGAGGGGACTCAGGGCTAAGGAGGAGACTAAGAGGGTGATGAGTGGGTTAAGGGTCAGTGAGGGGGTGGAAGCGACTGAGGGGGCAGGGAGGAGATGAGGTTCAGGTAGACGAGGTGGCAGGGAAGGATATGGGGTGGAGGTGAGAGGGCGCGAAGGGGTGCAGGTGCAGAGGCAATGGGGAACGGGGGAAACTCGGGTGAGGAGAGTGTAGAGCTGAGGGGTGGTGGACCAGGGGGCTGAAGGTTACAACTGAGAAGGGTGGCAGAGTTGAAGGATGTGGAGCCGTGGCAGAGAGGAGTGGAAGTGCGAGGAGGAGGCAAGATGGACGGAGGCGTGAGGGGGCAGCACTAGGGTTAGCAGTGCAAGGCATTGTGGAGGTACAAGGGGGAGGCATGAGTTTTGGGCATGGAAAGGTGGGTGGGGGTGGTGAGGGGATTGGATGCACAAGGCGGGGAATCTGCAAGTTAGGGTGGAGGCACAGGGGTTTAGAGGCACAAAGTGGGGAGCGGGGAGGCAAGGAGGGGAAGGCAGGTGGGGAGCAGGGAAGGAAGTGAGGAATAGAAGAGAGGCAAGGGGGGAGCAGTGGTGAGGGGAGTGAGTAGTGGAGATGAGGGGTTTTTTTTTTCATTAATGGGATGAAGGCATTGCTGACTAGGCAGCATTTATTGCCCAGAGGGCAGTCAGAATCAATTACATTGCTGTGGGTCTGGAGTCCACATGTCAGCCAGACCAGGGAAGGATGGCAGTTTCCCTCCCTAAAGGACATTAGTGAATCACTTGGGTTTTTCCAACGATCGACAATGGATTCATGATAACAAAGTGTGGAGCTGGATGACCACAGCAGGCCAGGCAGCACCTCAGGAGCACAAAAGCTGACGTTTCGGGCCTAGACCCTTCATCAGAGAGGGGGATGGGGAGAGGGAACTGGAATAAATAGGGAGGGGGGGAGGCGGACTGACGATGGAGAGAAAACAAGATAGGTAGAGAGGAGAGTATAGGTGGGAAGGTAGGGAGGAGATAGGTCAGTCCAGGGAAGATGGACAGGTCAAGGAGGCAGGATGAGGTGGTAGGTAGGAAATGGAGGTGCGGCTTGAGGTGGGAGGAAGAACAGGTTAGGGAAGCAGAGACAGGCTGGGCTGGTTTTGGGATGCAGTGGGGGGAGGGGGGGAGGTGAGCTGGTTTTGGGTTGCAGTGGGGGAAGGGGAAATTTTGAAGCTTGTGAAGTCCACATTGATACCATTGGGCTGCAGGGTTCCCAAGCGGAATATGAGTTGCTGTTCCTGCAACATTCGGGTGGCATCATTGTGGCACTGCAGGGGGCCCATGATGGACATGTCGTCTGAGGAATGGGAGGGGGAGTTGAAATGGTTCAGGACTGGGAGATGCAGTTGTTTGTTGCGAGCCGAGCGGAGGTGTTCTGCAAAGCGGTCCCCAAGCCTCTGCTTGGTTTCCCCAATGTAGTGGAAGCCACACCGGGTGCAGTGGATACAGTATACCACATTGGCAGATGTGCAGGTGAACATCTGCTTGATATGGAAGGTCATCGTGGGGCCTGGGATGGGGGTGAGGGAGGAGGTGTGGGGGCAAGTGTAGCACTTCCTGCGGTGGCAGGGGAAAGTTCCGGGTGTGGTGGGGTTGGAGGGGAGTGTGGAGCAGACAAGGGAGTTGCGGAGAGAGTGGTCTCTCCGGAAGGAAGACAAGGGTGGGGATGGAAAAATGGCTTGGGTGGTGGGGTTGGATTGTAGATGGCGGAAGTGTCGAAGGATGATACGTTGTATCTGGAGGTTGGTGGGTTGGTATGTGAGAACGAGGGACATCGTCTGGGGGTGGTTGTGGCGGGGGCGGGATGTGTTGCGGGAGATGCGGTCAAGGGCATTCTCGACCACTGCGGGGAGAAAGTTGCGGTCCTTGAAGAACGTGGACATCTGGGATGTGCGGGAGTGGAATGCCTCATCCTGGGGGCGGAGGTGGAGGAATTGGGAATAGGGGGTGGAATTTTTGCAGGAGGGTGGGTGGGAGGACGTGTATTCTAGGTAGCTGTGGGAGTCAGTGGGCTTGAAATGGACATCAGTTTCTAGCTGGCTACCTGAGATGGAGACTGAGAGGTCCAGGAAGGTGAGGGATGTTTTGGAGATGGCCCAGGTGAACTTGAGGTTGGGGTGGAAGGTGTCGGTGAAGTGGATGAACTGTTCGAGCTCTTCTGGGGAGCAAGAGGCGGCGCCGATACAATCATCAGTGTAATGGAGGAAGAGGTGGGGTTTGGGGCCTATGCAGGTGCGGAAGAGGGACTGTTCCACATAACCTACAAAGAGGCAGGCATAGCTGGGGCCCATGCGGGTGCCCATGGCCACCCGCTTTGTCTGTAGGAAGTGAGAGGAATCGTACGAGAAGTTGTTGAGGGCGAGGACGAGTTCGTCTAGGTGGATGAGGGTGTCGGTGGAGGGGAATTGGTCGGGCCTGCGGGACAGGAAGAAGTGGAGCGCCTTGAGGCCATCTACATGAGGAATACAGGTGTATAGGGACTGGACGTCCATGGTGAAAATAAGGTGTTGGGGGCTTCAATAGATTTATGGTCATCATTAGATTCTTAATTCCAAATATGTTTTATTGAATTCAAATTCTGCCATCTGCCATGGTGGGATTCAAACCCAGGTCCCCAGAACATTATCTGGGTGTCTAGGTTAAAAGTCCAGCGGTAATACCTCTATGCCATCACCTCCTGGGTGGATGGGAGTAAGGAGTGGGGGAGATAAGGGTATGAGGTGACAGGGAGAAGCGGGTAGAAAGGGATAGGGGTGCAAAGAAGGAAAATAAAGAGCAGAAGGAAAGTGAGGAGAGAGTAGGACAAAGGGATGCAGAGGAAGTCAGAGAGAACAAGGAGTTGTGGACAAAGAGGCTGAGGGGAGGAAGGGTGGGGAGAAAGATGGGTAAGATGAGGAAAGAGGTGGGAGAAATGGAAAAGGTGGAGATGAGGGTTTGGAGGGAACAAAAGGGATGGGGAAGAAAGTGGGAGAGAAGATAGAGGGAGGATGACAAAAAAACGGAGATGATGAAAGGCAGATGGGGAGGAAAGGGGTAGATAAAAGGTGGGGGCAAAGGAATGAGAGGGGAGAAAGCAGAGGGGATAGAGAACAGAAGACAGAAAAAAGTGTGTAGAAAGAGGGGAGAGGTTAATAAAGTGGCGGGGAAAGTCAGGGAGTGATGGAAAGAGGGGTCAGAAAGTGGGTGAGAAGAGGAAATGGCTTTCAAAGAAGGGGAGTGGAGGATGGGGGTAAAACGTGGCCATTGGAGAAAAATGAGGAGGTGGAGAGGAAAGTATGGATATTGTGCACACTCTGAAAGTTATGAATTGCCTATTGTACGCAAAGTGTACTAGGTTGACTGCCCTTTTTTTTGTTACTAGTTGTCAATACCAAGTTTAAGATCATCATCTCCATCCCAGCTAATGTTTCCACAGCAACTACTTCCTCTTGCTGTTGCTATTTTATTACAGAGAAAGGTGACAATTTGGGTCTAAGTTCTGAGCTATCACAGATTTATTTCAGTGAGGGCACAGTGATGGAGCCACTGACCTCAAAGCCAGATAATAAATGTAACAGGACAACCTGCAATAACCCACAACCGTGCCTATTCAGACATATCATAGAATCCCTACCATTTGGCCGTCCATACCAACCCTCCAAAGAGCATCCAATGCAGACCCAATACCTTGCCTTAAAACTGTTACCCTGCATTTCCCATTGGCTAATCTACCCGGCCTGCATTTCATGGACTCTGAACAATTTAGCATAGCCAGTCCACCTAAACTGCACATCTTTGGATACAAAAGAGACTGCACAGAAGAAAAAAAAGTCACATGCATTTTAAGGTATTGCACTGTACTTGTAAAGTGCATCATCTAAGTACATCAATTTGTTTGTACAATTTGCAACAGTAATGAATTCCAGACCCATACCTAGTAAATGCCTCCCCATTACCACCTGCAGTACCAAATTTCTCTGGCTGTATTTTTGCACCGCCTAGTGGCTATTTGCAGAACTAAACTGTATGAAGCAAGGTACTAGTCGCTTGCCAACACCAGATAATGATCCTAGCTGAAATATTAACAAATCTTTTCTAAATGTGAACCTGTCTTCATGTGTATTTCCAACTCTTTTTGCTTTTGTTATACTTGCTGCTCAGTGAACAGAGAAATAACTGAGAAGGAAAACAAAATGAAAGATTGGCAGGATGATCAATCTTTACAAATAATTCAAGTTTGAGATTATAGAATTATAACACAAATATAAGTGACTGCCCTTCAATGATCACACCCATCTCTGGGTCAGGTCTGCAGCCACTGAGATTGAATCTATGGGGTGAATTTTGTATTTGCACATACATTATATTTTGTCCAAAATGCACACAATTTGTAGGCAGTCAGTCAATGTGGTATTTTTAAAATTCCTACCTTAGAAATAAAACCAGTCTGACTGTAAACCAAGATACACAGATTCTAAACAAGGCCTCAGACCTAACATGCATTGTCTGACCTAAAATGTCACATCTTCTTCACATTGATAAAACCTTTAGTTCTCTCAGGACAATGATTTGAAAGGAATTCAAGGATTTACGTATACTTATTAATCAGTTAAAACCTTCTAACTGTTTTAAGGTTTGACAGCATCTTAGGTTTGTTTAGTACACCCTCATCAGTGGTTTCGACACTTTGATCTTTTATTTATAAGTTCTGTGTCTGACACTACCTCTCAATAACATCTGAAGAAAGAGTGAGGCTACGAAAGCTTTTGTCTTCAAATAAAGCTGTTAGACGATAACCTGGTGTTATGTACTTTATCTACAGTATAAATTCTTGGACATCACAATATTTGAGGTGTATAATTTTTGCCAGTTGATAAGATGCTGGTTAAGACAAAGTTTGCAGTACCTCAAGATTACTAAGCACTATGTTGTAAAACTTATTTTCACTGTCTAAACTAGATGCAATTTATTTTACACATAACTGGTTTTGTGAGAATGTGTTTGATGTCTCTTTTTTGTTAGGGTATGGAAATTGTAACATTTCCTCTTTCACTCAAGTAAACATTGGTAATTGGCTCCTTCATTTTCTAATGAACTACATTTTAATTGTGTGTCGAATATGTGCCAAAAATAAATTTAAAATATTTGTTGCAACTGATCAACAGGGGAGTTGATTCTCCCTCTTTGCCTCCTCATCATAACCTTTCTGTTTCAAGGACAGCAATTTTTGAATCTTGTCTCATAACTGAAATCCCTCTTCCGACATCACCATCCTGGTAAACCTCATCTCCTTTCTAAGACCTTTATATATTTCCTAAAGTGCAGTGCTAATAGAATGGATTAGCTTGGTTCTTTTAGTGTTTTTTAAACAGTATTGTCGTGAGTAATTTTCTATCATACCTGTTGGGTAGAAGCCAGTGTTTTATTTGATCAGCTTGGCTAAAGCTGATGTACATGCCATCAACAAACAGTTGTCAGACTCCATAGCTTTTGCATCTATTGTATGTGATTACTACTCCAGTATCATACGGTTTGAACCTCATTAAATAGACGGCAGTGTTCATATTGCTGGAGTATTCAAAAGGAGTTACAGTAGAAATACTTCTTTGGAACTTTGGTTAAAGGTGATTACAATTTCAGCTTTGTCACTTTCTCACTCATCTGTGCTTTGCCATGAGTGCGGATACTATTATTAAAAAAAAATCTCCCCTAATTATGTGAATGAAAACACCAGTCTGGAATAGATTTGATAGGGCTATTAAGCTTTACCCAAAGGACCTACTTATTGTGAAATCCTGTTGTAATGTTTATAACATTCTGATATTTAATATCTACTTAATATTCTGTTGGTTCATCAGGTTAATGCATCATTCTAAGGTATGCTCATTGTGGTCCTTGTATGCCTTGCCACATTTCTAGTTGAATCATGATGAAGGAATGCAGAATGTGTTTGGCCTTGAATTTACAAATTGTAGTAGTATAGAATTATAATGCTACAAGAGCATCTGTCAATTTTTTTTATAAGCTTTAGAGTTGTCCTGAATCTGGCCAACTTTTAGTATGATGATAGAGAGTGAAGACGATCCCTGCTTTTTACCAGTGTTAGGTTTTGGGGATTTGGGACTGCAGAGTCCTAATTATAAACTGTTGATAGTTCATAACAAACTTAAATTGTCATAAAATTTGTTAAGAAGCAACAGTTAGACATGATACTTTGGTTAATTAGGCAGAAAAGTGTACAACCCGCAGCAAAACAGCTGAAAGGATATTTGGGTTTCTTCCTCCTCTACTGATCTATCCTCCTTCAGAAAGAAGCAGTTGACTGGTGAACATTGCCACCTGACTCTGAGCACTCGCTAATTATACTCCATTTCCATGGATTAGTAGACTGTACCATATGAATCGTCCACTTGAATCCTCCTGGCCCGGCATGGCACTCCACTGGCCTGCGGGGTGGTCTCTCAGCAGCATGGTAGCCTTTTGATGTGGCCTCAGTGTGGACTTCAGGCCTCGGTGGTTTTAGAATGGTATTCCAGCCTTGAGATGAAGCCCAGCACCATCTGGAGTCAAGGCACAGCAGGGATTGGAGTCAAAGTACCAGCATGAACTAGGTTGGAAGGACTGCTGTTCTGAACTTTTATTTCTATGTTTTCCAATTTATTATGATCTATAATGCTGGTCTTTATATTTCTTTATTTTTATAATTTTTTTCTGAAGAACATGTATTGAAGAATCTTCTACCTAAGATGACACTGTAAATAAGTCATTGTAAACTTTTCACTACATGTGACAATAAAGCTCATTCAATTCAATAGACATAGACAACTACATTCAACATCAGTATAATTATATCCCTTCCTACCTTCATTTTAAGGTTAGTTTATATTCTTCTTAGGAAGAAAACTTTATTTGCCTAAGCACCGCATTGAGAATAAAGTAGTTGTGATGCCAGATTCATGAATCATACAGCACAGAAAAGGCTCTTCGGCCCATCAGGCCTGCATCAACATCAACATAAAAGTGTGCTATTCCCGATTTCCAGTACTTCTCCCGTTTCCTTGGATGTTATCATATTTGAAGTACTCATCCAATTTTTTTTAATGTTGTAAGTTTTTTAGCCTCCACTACCTTCACAGGCAATGCGTTCTAGATTCTCTCCACCTGCTGAATGAAGATGTTTTTTTTCCTCAAATCCTTTTGAACCCGTTGCCCCTTACCCTAAAACTATGCCCTCTTGGGATTAACCCTTCAATTAAGGGGAATATCTGCTCTCTGTTTATTCTATCCATATCCCTTGTAATCTTATGCACCTCAATCATGACTCCCCTAAGTTTTCCCTGCTCAAGAGAAAGCAATCCTAGCCTAACTAGTCTCCCCTTACAGCTCAATTTCTCCATCCCAAACAGCATTCTGGTGAGATAGTAGGAACTGCCGATGCTGGAGAATCTGAGATAACAAGGTGTAGAGCTGGATGAACACAGCAGGCCAAGCAGCATCAGAGGACCAGGAAAGCTGATGTTTCGGGCCGAGACCCTTCTTCAGAAATGGGGGAGGAGGAGGGGATTCTGAATAAATAGGGAGAGTGGGGGAGGCGGATAGAAGATGGATAAAGGAGAAGATAGGTGGAGAGGAGACAGGTTAAAGAGGTGGGCTTTGGAGCCAGTAGAGGTGAATGTAGGTGGGGAGTTAGGGAGAGGATAGGTTGGTCCAGGGAGGACGGACAGGTCAAGGAGGCAGAATGAGGTTAGTGGAGCAGAGATGGGGATAGGACTTGAGGTGGGAGGAATGGTTAGGGAGGTGGGGACAAGCTGGGCTGGTTTTGGGATGCAGTCAGGGGAGGGGAGATTTGGAAGCTTGTGAAGTCCACGTTGATACCCATGGGCTGCAGGGTTCCCAAGCGAAATATGAGATGCTGTTCCTACAATTTTTGGGTTGCATCATTGTGGCAATGCAGGAGGCCCAGGATGGACATATAGTCCAAGGAGTGGGAGGTGTAGTGGTTTGTTGCGAACCGAGCGTAGGTGTTCCACAAAGTGGTCCCCAAGACTCTGCTTGGTTTCCCCAATGTAGAAGAAGCCACAATGGGAACAGCAGATATAATATACCACATTAGCAGATGTGCAGATGAACATCTGTTTGATGTGAAAGGTCTTTTTAGGGCCTGGGATGGGGGTGAGGGGGAGGTCTAGGGGCAAGTTTAGCACTTGCTTGGTTGCAGGGAAAAGTGCCGGGTGTGGTGGGGCTGGAGGGGTGTGTGGAGCGGACAAGGGAGTCACAGAAAGGGTGGTCCCTCCGGAAAGCAGGGAGGGAAAAATGTCATTAGTAGTGGGGTCAGAATCCAGATGGCGGAAGTGTTGGAGGATGATGTGTTGAATTCGGAGGTTGGTGAGGTGGTAAATGAAGACAAGGGGGCTTCTGTTATTGCGGTTATTTGAAGTAGGGGGTGTGAGGGATGAGTTGTGGGAAATGCAAGAGACATGGTCCAGGGCATTTTCAACCACTGTGGAGGGGAAGTTGTGGTCCTTGAAAAATGAGGACATCTGGGATGTCCAGGAGTGGAATGCCTCCTCTTAGGAGCTGATGCAGCAGAGGCAAAGGAATAGGGAATGGCCTTTTTGCAGGAAGATGTGTGAGAGGAGTTGTATTCTAGGTAGGTGTGGGAGTCGGTAGGCTTGAAATGGATTTTGGTTTCCAGGTGGATGCCAGAGATGGAGATGAGACGTTCAGGAAGGAGAGAGGTATCAGAGATGGTCCAGGTGAACTTAAGTTTGGGTTGGAAGGTTTTGGTGAAGTGGATGAACTGTTCAAGCTCCTCGTCAGGGGACAGGGTGGCACCGATACGGTCATCGATGTAGTGGAGGAAGAGGTGGGGGATAGGGCCAGTGTAGCTTTGGAAGAGGGATTGTTCCATGTATCCCTCAAAGAGGCAGGCATAGCATGGGCCAATGCGGGTACCCATGGCCACCCCATTTGTTTGTAGGAAGTGGGAGGAATTGAAGGATAAGTTGTTAAGGGTGGGGGCAAGTTCAGCTAAGCAGATGGGCGGCACAGTGGCTCAATGGTTAGCACTGCAGCCTCACAGCAACAGGGACCCGGGTTCGATTCTAACCTCAGGCGACTGTCTGTGTGGAGCTTGCACATTCTCCCCCTGTCTGTGTGGGTTTCCTCCCACAGTCCAAAGATGTGCAGGCTAGGTGGATTGGCCATGATAAATTACCCATAGTGTTCAGATGTGTGGGTTATAGGGGGATGGGTCGGGGTGGGATGCTTCAAGGGGCGGTGTGGGCTTGTTGGGCTGAAGGGCCTGTTTCCACACTGTAGGGAATCTAATCAGATGATAACTGCAGGAACAGCATCTCATATTTCACTTGGGAACCCTGCAGCCCAAGATTATCAATGTGGACTTCACAAGCTTTAAAATCTCCCCTCCCCCAACCATATCCCAAAACCAGCCCAGCTTGTCCCCACCTCCCTAACCATTCCTCCCACCTCAAGCCCCACCCCTATCCCATACTCACTAACCTCATCCCGCCTCCTTGACCAGTCCATCCCCCCTGGACCAACCTATCCCATCTCTAACTCCCCACCTACATTCACCTTTACTGGCTCCAACCCCACCTCTTTGACCTGTCTGTCTGCTCTCCCCCATCTTCGTCTTTATCCATCTTCTCTCCACCTCCCCCTCTCTCCCTATTTATTTCAGAATCCGCTCCCCTTCCCCCATTTCTGAAGAAGGGTCTCAGTTTTCCTGCCCTTTTAATGCTACTTGGCCTGCTGTGTTCATCCACCTCTACACTTTGTTAACCCAACATCCTGGTGAACCTCTTTTGTATCCCATCTCACGTTATTACATACTTCCTGTAGTAAGGTGACAAGAAATACACATAGTAGTCCAGTTATGGCCTGACCAATGCTCTGTACAACCCCAATGTTACATCCTTGCTCTTATTCTCTATTGCCATGACTGATGAAAGCAAAGTGTCCCATATGGTTTCTTAATTATCCTATTCACGTACTCTGCCAACTTCAGGGATTTGTAAATAATGACCCCAAGATCACTCTGTTCCTCAAGGCTTACCCAGTGTCTTACCATTCATTAAATACTCCCTTATCCTGTTTTTTCTTCCAAAGTGCATCACCTCATACTTATCAGGGTTGAATACTATCTACCACTGGTCTGCCAATCTGACCAAACCACCTATATCTTCCTGTCACATACAACCATCTTTTTCACTATTAACCACTCTACTAATTTTGGTGTCATCTGCAGTATTGCTCAACATCCCCCTAACGTTTTCATCTGTATCATTTATGTAGACAACAAATAGAAGGGGTCCCAGTACTGATCCTTGTGGTATACTGCTGGCTGCCAGTCTCCAGTCACTCAAACAGCTTTCTACCACTACCCTTTTTGTCCTGTTACCAAGCCTATTTCTGATCCATCTTGTCAAGTTTCCCTTAATTTAATGTGTTTTAACCCTTCTAATCAGTGTCCCATATGGGATCTTGTCAAAAGCTTTGCTAAAATCCATATAAATTACATCCACACACTTGATCACATTTTCAAAAAACTCTAAACAAATTTGTTAGGCATGGCCTCTTTCTGACAACGCTGTGCTGACTATCCCAAATTAACCCATGCTTTTCTAAGTGGGTATTTATATGCTCCTTCAGAATTTTCTCCAGTAGTTTTCTTACCATTGACATGAGACTCACAGGCCTATAATCTTCTGGTTCATCTCTACCATCCCTCTTAAAAAGTGGACCTACATTAGCCATCCTCCAATCCTCTGACAATCCTCTTGTGGCCAGAGAGGAATTAAAAGTTTCTGTCATAGCTCCTGCAAATTCTTGCCTCACGTCCCACAGCAGCCTGGCACATAATTTATCTGGGCCAAGGGACTTGTATGTTTTTAAGCCTGACAGAATCTCTAATACCTCCCTATTTCCAATTTCAAACTGCGCAAGTTCCTCATAGTCCCTTTTCCTGAATTCTGTACCTACATTCTCCTTTTCCACAGTGAAGAACAAAGAGAAGTATTCATTCAACACCTTTCCAATATCATGTGGCTTCACACAGTTTGCTCCCCCTTAGTCCCTAATGGACCCTGCCCTTCCCCTGGTTTACCCCTTCCTTTAATGCATTAATAAAATATCTTAGATTCTCCATGATCCTGTTCACAAGTCCTTTCTCATGTTCTCTTTTTGCTGTTCTAATTGCTTTCCGAGGTTCCCTCCCTCGCAGCTGAACTGATCCCTTTGGGTTTGCTAAATGCCCTACTCTTCTTCTTTATCGAGTCCTGAATTATTCTAGATATCCAATCTTCGCTGAACTTATTGATCCTACATTTTCTTCTAAATAGTACATATTGGACTAGTACTCCCTTCTCAATGACCTCCATTGCTCCAGAGGAGCCCTGAGTGGACCCAAGTGAGCTCTTACTTAATTTTTTTCTTGGGCAAACGCTGAATCTGACATATGTGGTGCTCCATCAGCAGAGGCAATGTCAGATAGATAGGTCCAGCAGCGAAAGATGGTGCCTAAGGATTGGCAACTTTGTTGTTAGTTGGATCTCACACCCGTGGTATCAAAGCTGTGGCAGAAGTGCATCATAGTGACACCAGTGGGCCCAGTTACAAGATATAAAACTCTGATCTTGGTGAGTCCGGCTCAGATGACAGCAAGGTGATCACAGAGGAAAATTGGCCCAGTGGTGATAGGAGGTTCCTGAACAGTGGTGACTTCAAAGTTGCCTGGGTCCACTGTAGATGGCAGCAACATGGAGGAGGATGGATGGTGGTGCTGGCGTCATTAATGATAAGCGGGCTCAGGACTGATGGAGATAAGAAGTGGTAGGCAGAGGAATCAGAGGCCAGAATCAAACAAGGCCACAGTTTTAAAAAAAGTAGGGGGATTGGTATTAGGAACAATAAAAAGACAAGCCTTATGGCTTTGTGCCTGAACATATGGAGCATTTGAAATAAAGTAGATGAATTAATCACACAAGTAGATTAAATGGGATACATTTGGGATAATGGAGACACAACTGCAGGTTGACCAGCAAAGGAAACTAAACATTCAGGATATTCAGCATTTAGGAAGGACAGACAAAAAGGAAAAGATAGTGGAATTTCACTCGATGAAGATATGAACACAACATTGAGGAAAAATATTATCTCAGACAATGTAGAATCTGTATGGGTTGGGCTCTCAAAGTGCAATTATGGTGTCTCTCATCAGAGCCAGGAGGCCGAGACTCAAAGCCCCACCTGCTCCAGAGGTATGTCATATTCAAATAGACCAATTTGAAAATATCTAGAATCTGTGTGGCAAGATTTGAGAAATACCAATGGGCAAAAAAACATTAGTGAGGGTGATATAAAGACCACCAAACTGTAGTGATGATGTTGGGAATGGCATAAAACAGGAAGTCAGACTTGCATGTGATAAAGAAACATATGTATTTATGAATAACTTCAATCTGCATATAGATTGGGAGAATTAAATTAGTCACAATACTGTAGAGGAGGAATCCTAGACTGTACATAGGAGAGAGATAATGGGAACTGCAGATGCTGGAGAATTCCAAGATAATAAAATGTGAGGCTGGATGAACACAGCAGGCCAAGCAGCATCTCAGGAGCACAAAAGCTGACGTTTCGGGCCTAGACCCTTCATCTCTGATGAAGGGGCTTTAAAGTTAAAAAACTCCCATACTAAAACTCCCATTTCTTATGTTCATTTACTGCTATATTGGCATTCATTCAATGTTGCTCTGTTAAAACCCTATAATTCCCACCTTGCAACACTGTAAGTCTCTCTACGCAATTTAAATTGCAACATTACAAGAAGACAATTCACCACCGTCTTAGCAAGGGCCAGTACAAATGAGCAATGCGATAACTTTTGTCTTTCCCAAGAATCATAGGCAAATAAAAATGCTACTGAACATGGAACCAGATCCCACGGAGAAAGATTATAACTTTAAGGATGAAATGGCGTTGAATAATTGAATGGCTAAAATACCAAAAATGTGAAATGTAATATTAAATGCAATATTAATATTCTGTAAGAATATCTTGGTTTCACATAAAATTTCCACTTTGCTTGCTTTGGTTATTTAGAGTACATTGCAGGAATTAAGCCATGTCATCAAATACCAACATCATTGCATTATTTTATCTTTAGTGTTTCTATTTAAATGAGGGAAAATGTTCTTGCAATCATGGTCTTTAATTTTGAAAGTACTAATTTTAAGATTAATCCTGCTAAAGAAAATGAGTGAATTAAAAACTCCTTCATGTTTATTTTTCATAATAATATGATATAGCTAGATTATTTAAAAAGTACAAAATATGCCCACAACATAATCCAGATAAGGCAGGATAGCCTTTATTAAATCTCAGAGTGCAGGGACGTGCTAAAATCATTTGTGTCATATATTAATCTGAACAAAATAATCTTGAATGACGCATTTTGATACGTCACTGAAATGAATAATGACTATAAATATCCTCAAATCAAGAAAGTTACATAAAAGTTTTCATTGACTGCCAAAGAAATGAAGGAAAATAAAGGAACAGGAAAAAATTAATTTATCCAAAAGGACAATCCTTTTTAATTGGTCTCAGTGTTATTTGTTACAATTAATGGCCCAATGTTATTCAGCTCTACTTTTCCCAGAAATAACTATGATGGTTTAGCCCATGAAGTCAATTGAGTGGAAGTCATGTTGGTTCCATTATCAATTTTGGTTTTTAAAGAATACACATGCAAACTCCACTGGATCCATATCTTCCGAACTGGATTTTTCTAGCTATCCTCTTGTGTGTCTCTTCCCCTACCTCTACCGTTTAGAACTCCCTGTTTTGAAAACTGCTCCACAAACATTTACTCTCTCCTTTTTATTCATCTCATTGACTAAGCTTTGGCATGCCTCTCCTAATCATACAATTATAGAGTATTACAGCATAGCAGGATGCCATTCAGCCATTGTGCCAATGCCAAGTCTGAAACATCTATCCAGAATCTATCTACTGCTCTTATCCTATTTACTAATTTTGCTAATATAGCAGATGTCTAATTCTCCTTGGAAAGTTTCCACCAGAGCTAATTCGAACACACTTTCAGATCAGAGATAATGGGAACTGCAGATGCTGGAGAATCTGAGATAACAAGGTGTGGAGCTGGATGAACACAGCAGGTCAAGCCGCATTTAGGAGCACAAAAGCTGACGTTTCGGGTCTAGACCCTTCATCAGAAAAGGGGGAAGGAGAGAGGATTGTGAAACAAATAGGGACAGAGGGGGAGACGGATCGAAGATGGATACAGGAGAAGATAGGTGGAGAGGAGTCAGATAAGTTAAACGGGTGGGGTTGGAACCAGAAGAAGTGAATTTAGGTAGGGAGGGGATAGGTCAGTCCGGGGAGGACGTACAGGTCAAGGGGGAGGGATGAGGTTAATAGGTAGGAAATGGAGGTACAGTTTCAGGTGGGAGGAGGGGGTAGGTGAGAGGAAGAACAGGTTCAGGAGGTGGGGACAAGCTGGGCTGGTTTTGGGTTGCAGTGGGGAGAGGGGAGATTTTGAAGCTTGTGAAATCCACATTGTTATTACTGGGCTGCAGGGCTCCCAAGCGGAATATGAGTTGCTGTTCCTCAACCCTTCAGGTGGCATCATTATGGCATTGCAGGAGGCCCAGGATGGACATGTCGTCTAAGGAATGGGAGGGGGAGTTGAAGTGGTTTGCGACTGGGAGGTGCAGTTGTTTATTGCGAACCGAGCATAGGTGTTCTGCAAAGCGGTCCCCAAGCACAAGCTTCAAAATTTCCCCTCCCCCCCACTGCAACCCAAAACCAGCCCAGCTCAGCCCTGCCTCCTGAACCTGTTCTTCCTCTCAACTATCCCCTCCTCCCACCTCAAGCCGCACCTCCATTTCCTACCTACTAACCTCATCCCACCCCCTTGACCTGTCCGTCCTCCCCAGACTGACCTATCCCCACCTTTACTGGCTCCATCCCCACCCCTTTAACTTGTCTGTCTCCTCTCCACCTATCTTCTCCTCTATCCATCTTCAATCCGCCCCCGCCTCCCTCCCTATTTATTTCAGAACCCTATCCTCCTCCCCCTTTTCTGATGAAGGGTCTAGGCCCAAAAAGTCAGCTTTTGTGCTCCTAAGATGCTGTGTTCATCCAGCTCCACACTTTGTATTGTCACATTTTCAGATCATGCAGTCCTGATCATAACAATTCACTGCTTAATACTTCTCAGTTGTGAGATTGGCAGCTTTGTCTTCTCTTTGATGCAAAGTGCTCATTTAAAACGTCAACAATGCCCTCGACTCCACATAAAGAGCTGCCATTTTTATCACTAATTGGCCCCACCCTGTTTCAACGAAATTTTTAATTTCTGTATGCTATACTTCACTGGAGTAGCACACTGGAAGTCAAATCCTGCTATTCCCATGGTGATCACAAAAATTCAATCCACAGATGCCGGCATTCTGTCACAACGTCATTATTGACACATGAATGGTCCTTGACTGTAGTACTGCCTCATACAGAGTCAGGCACCAGAGAGGCAGTATCTCTGACACTCATCCTTTTTATGTCAGCCAGCGTGTCCTGGATTAGACCTGATTAACAGCCCCAAACAGGGAACTCATATTCTAAGAAGTCCAGCTGGCTGACCTCATTACAATCACTACACAAACTCCCCAAACATGCTAATTTCAGAGCACAAAAGCTGACGTTTCGGGCCTAGACCCTTCATCAGAGAGGGGGATGGGGAGACGGTTCTGAAACAAATGGAGGTGCAGCTCCATTTCCCACCTACTAACCTCATCCTGCCTCCTTGACTTGTCCGTCCTCCCCGGATTGACCTATCCCCTCCCTATCTCCCCACCTACTCTCCTCTCTACCTATCTTCTCCTCTATCCATCTTCGGTCTGCCTCCCCCTCTCTCCCTATTTATTTCTGAACCCTCTCCCCATCCCCCTCTCTGGTGAAGGGTCTAGGCCCGAAATGTCAGCTTTTGTGCTCCTAAGATGCTGCTTGGCCTGCTGTGTTCATCCAGCTTCACACTTTGTAACCTTGGATTCTCCAGCATCTGCAGTTCCCATTATCTCTGATGCTAATTTCAGAACGAGGTTTCTGTAATTAACAAGGAATCACTATTTATTACACATCATTATGTTGTGGCCACTGGTAAACATTTAAACTAAATTAAGTAAACTCTACAAATTAAAATTCTAAGCCCATTCAAAGTCAGAGATAAATATTAACAGGAGAACAAAGGGTAGAGGTTTAACTTGGAAAACAGTTCCATAGTTAGTCTCTTTTGGGTTGCTTCTTGTTGATTCAAAGGTTTTCTATATTTTTTTCTGAATGCTTCTGCTGGTTTGCAGGAACCACAGGGTGGCTAGTTCAAGCATGAAAGGTCACTGACTTATCCAATTCAAAATCACAACTTTCATTAACTGCTGATGGAAAGGTAACTGGTTTTCTTCAGGTTTAAAGTGACATTGGAGAGAAAGATAGAGTGTTTTTGACTGCTGGCTTCTCTTCTAATCTGAACGAGCTTCTCTCTGTCTTATTCAAAGGTCAAACTGGTCACCTACTTGACACCCAATCGCATTGTTGTTGGTAGTTACAGAATTGGATTATGGACCAGGGATCAATTCTCGATCAGCTGCACTTGTAAACATCCCTCGGTTCAGGGTCTAGGCCCAAAACGTCAGCTTTTGTGCTCCTAAGATGCTGCTTGGCCTGCTGTGTTCATCCAGCTCCACACTTTGTTATCTCAGATTCTCCAGCATCTGCAGTTCCCATTATCTCTGATCGCAATTTTAACCTCACTGCGAAGCCACTTCCAGGATACCTACCCTGAAGAAGTTACCCTCCTCCCTCCGGATCAACCTCAGGGGATGTCTCTCCCACTGCAATCCATCCTCGGTCCGCCTCCCCCTCGCTCCCTATTTATTTCAGAATCTTCTCCCCATCCCCCTTTTCTGATGAGGGTCTAGGCCCAAAACGTCTGCTTTTGTGCTCCTGAGATGCTGCTTGGCCTGCTGTGTTCATCCAGCTCCACACTTTGTTATCTCAGATTCTCCAGCATCTGCAGTTCCCATTATCTCTGATCGCAATTTTAACCTCACTGCGAAGCCACTTCCAGGATACCTACCCTGAAGAAGTTACCCTCCTCCCTCCGGATCAACCTCAGGGGATGTCTCTCCCACTGCAATCCATCCTCGGTCCGCCTCCCCCTCGCTCCCTATTTATTTCAGAATCTTCTCCCCATCCCCCTTTTCTGATGAAGGGTCTAGGCCCAAAACATCTGCTTTTGTGCACCTAAGATGCTGCTTGGCCTGCTGTGTTCATCCAGCTCCACACTTTGTTGTCCTGGGGTTCCAGTTTGTTTGCATATTGCCGGACCTCACAAATACATAAATAGGGTTCAGGATGAGTTTCAATTACTTGCAACTGTTATGGACCAGACCAGAACCCCTCAAAATATTTTAGGAAGGTATCTTAGACCCTAACTTTTTCTTATTTTTAAGGTAGATGTGAAGTGCATAATTTAGGTATGAAACGACTGGTCAATTATCTGACATTAAGCAAAACTCAATTTATTTAAATGCTATAGTTAAAAACAAACAAAAAAAAGAGAAATTTAGAATAATTTAACTAGTGGAAAACTTAACCAAATAACAGATACGGTACCTATTACTAACTAATTTTTCCAATATTGTAACATCTCATAAACACATCATTTGGCAAAAATGTAAATTCAGACACAGATTCTTACATGCAGTTCTCCAATCCATGAGGAAACAATATCGAGAAATTTCAGAGAATGTAGCAGCTCGGAATCATTCACTGAAGCTTCCAACTCTCCTGGGACTCCAAACAGCTTCTAACTGCTAAAACGAAAAAAAATTAGAAAGCCTGGCCTGTAAGAATTAGCCACTCTCATTCAAGCTGCTTCCCTTGTTCCAACTTTAAAAAAAACCTGAAAGCCCCCTAAATTGTTTACTTAGGCCACCCATAGTAGCTAGTTCATACCTCTGCCTTTACAACCTCTCTTTAAGAAACCCAAAACAAAATAAATTCTTTACAAAGTGACAGCATCATCACAGAAGACATATATGTCGTTGTTATTCCCTGGATTTCAAACTTCTTTTTATCATTTCAGTACACAGTTTTAAAAAAGCACAAAAGTAAAAAAGACACAATCTTTACATTAAAGGATTTTTATCTTCCTTTTAGACCTATATTCTCTCCTCCACTTTCTTTTCTTTCTTACTTATGTTAAAATACCCAGCGCTGTACACACTGTTGTCTGCTTTCTTCTGTGCTATATTATGGACATATTTGTTATTGGACAACCTAACAAATTGATAAGAGGAATCAGGAAATCAGGGATTTCTTTGTTTATTTCATGCATAAGCAGGGAGAGCCAGTTTTATCACCATGAAGTGTAGAAATTCTGCCTTGTGTGTTACAGAAATCTCTAATCTTTATTCTAAGTATTACAACATATACATAACAATTCCCACACTTCCCATGCTTATCTGCTGTCTTTCCTTCATAAGTATTGTCTGAATGTCACCGATAGTCAACACGATCCTGCTGATCTATGGTGTTTATACTAGCCTTGACCATGTGTAATCTCATTTGTTATCCTTTTTTTATACAACCATGTTCCCAATTGCTTTGCTAGCTTAAAATATGGCAAAAGCTTTAAACCACAAGTAACATCCCCATTTGTCCTCTCTTATAGACATTCATTCTTTGTTCCATTTGAATCACAAATTTTATAGCCATCAAAGGAGATCCAGCTATGGATGCTTTACCTTTCCTTGTCATGGGAATTTCGAGTCTATTCGTCAGCTATCTCCTTGAAGGCCTCACAATGCTTACTTAACATTCTACCTGCAAAAGTTTGTTTGTTCTGATTTTTTTAAACACCCTGAAATTTGACATTTTCTAGTATGATTATTCTTAGTCACTTTCCATACCTACTCTCAATCAAATCATATTGTGAGCAATATTTTCACATAATATTCCACCTTACTGCTTTGTTGGAAACATTCTGATCAAGGAAGTTCTCCTATATAGGTTATCAGGGACCTCCCTTCCTTGTCCTTCATCAAACATTTTTTCTCGTCAATGCTAGGGTAATTGGAACAAACACAGTGAATGCTGGAGAACCCAGCAGGCTTACAGCACCTATAGATACCATTTCAAGTCTGGTATGACACTTCTTCAGAAGAGGCCAGACACAAAAAGCAACTCTGTTTCTCTCTCCACTCAGTTGGACCTGCTCAGCTTCTCCAGCATTCTCTGTGCTTGTTTCAATTTTTCAGCACCTATAGTATTTTGCTTTTGTTACGATAATTGAAGTTCCCTCTTTGCTTTTACCTACTTCTGAAATTTTCTTCATAATTTTGGAGTCCAATTGTATATGTACCACAGTATCACACTTCCTCTTTTGCACCTAAGTTCTATGGATTTTGGATTGCTTGACAAACCTACTGGAATTTTTTGAAGGTATAACTAGTAGAGTTGATAACGGGGAAGCCAACGACTGTGGTTTACTTGGGCTTTCAGAAGGCTTTTGATAAGGCTATACGTAAGAGATTAGTATGTAGAATTAGAGCCAAAAGGTTTGGTGGTAATGTATTGATGTAGATAGAGAATTAGTTGGTAGACAAGAAAAAATGTAGGAATAAATAGGTGTCTTTCCGAGTGGCAGGCAGTGGCTGGTAGGGTACGGTAGGAATCAGTCTTTGGAACCCAGCTACTCACAACACGTATTAATGATTTAAAATGAGGGAACAATGTAATATCTCCAAGGTTTGCAGATGACACAGAGCAGGTTGGGAGGGTGAGCTGTAAAGAGGATGCAGAAGTGCTTCGGTGTGATTTTGGATGAGTTTGATAAGTGGGCAAATGCTTGGCAATATAATGTAGATAAATGTAAGATTATCCACTTTGGTAGTAAAAACAGGAGGGAAGATTATTATCTGAATGGCAGTTGGTTAGGAAAGGGGAAAGGCCAACAAGATCTTGATGTCCTTGTAAACCAGCCACTGGAAGTAAGCATGCAGGTGCAGCACATGATGAAGTATACAAACGGCCTCCATAACAAGAGGATTTGAATACATGAGCAGGGATATCTTGCTGCAATTGCACAGGGCACAGTTGGAGTATTGTACGTAGTTTTCATCCTAACTGAGGAACAATGTTCTGGCTATGTAATGAAAATTTACCCCACTGATTCCCAGAATGGGAAGACTGATGTATGAAGAGAGACTGGATCAATTAGGACTATATTCTCTGGAGTTTGTGAACAATGATGGGGAGATCCTATTAAAACCTATAAGATTCTAACAGGATTTAGAGGGTAAACACAAGAAGGATATTCCCATTGACTGGGGAGTCCAGAACCAGGAGTCACAGTCTACAGACATGGGTAGGACATTTAGGACTGAGATGAGGGGAAATAGAACACAGAACAAATTTCAGAGAATGGTGTGACTATAGAATTGTCTGTCGCAGAAAGTGGTTGAGTCCAAAACATGGGAACTTGAATGTTCTCAAGAAGGAGTTTGATAAGGTTCTTAAGGGTAAATGGATCAAAGGGTATATGTGAAAGTGGGAACAGGGTACTGAGTTGAATGATCGGCCATGATAATTTTGAATGGTACAGCAGGTTCAAAGGGCCAAATAGATTACTAGTTTCTGTGTTTAAGCAGCAAATTCCAAACATATAACTATTATAGTGTAGAAGGACAAGGTCAGCAGTTACATGAGACCACTACTGCCTCCAAGTTTTTCTCTTAGCCATTCCCCATCCTGATTTGGAAATATATCACCATTCCTTCAGTATCGCTGAATCAAAATCCTGGAACTCCCTGCATGATGGCGTTATGGGTTTACTTCCTATACGGACAGGAGTACTTCCAGAAGGCAGCTCACTACCTTCTTCCAGGGATGGGCAATAAATGCTGGCCCAGCACATCCAGTGAATCAATAGAAGTAGCTCATTGACATTTCTGACTGACAAATTGATACAACATTTCCTTTTATTGCCAGATGATAAGCTGGCACAAGTTCAGAAACATTTCAACTTTTGTCTTTCAAGATCTTCAAATGTTTAGTAAGCACAGCCATTCTTTAATACAGTAAATGTTGTCAAAGCATTCAATTTGGCAGAAAGATAATCACAGAGGGTGAAATAAAGACAACCAATCTACTTAAGAAGTTGAGGTTAAAAACCTTAAACTCAAATGTGCCAATGAGTTGGGAGCAAAGATTCAGTTGAACGAAATTAAGGTGTGACTACACAGAGGCAATACTAATGCCATGGATTCAGGACATAATAGGAACTGCAGATGCTGGAGAATCTGAGATAACAAGGCGTAGAGCTCGATGAACACAGCAGGCCAAGCAGCATTATAGGAGCACGAAAGCTGGTGTTTTGGGTTTCTGATGAAGGATCTAGGCCCAAAACGTCAGCTTTCCTGCTCCTAAAATGCTGCTTGGCCTGCTGTGTTCATCTAGCTCTACACCTTGTTATCCGTGAATTCAGGATATGTTCAGGAAGAAAAAAAATTGCTGGTGTGAAATTCTTGAAACTAGGAATGTCTTTGTTCTATTGGTTTCATTTGTTTCATTCATGTCTGCGATAATGGACATTCCTGAGATGAAACATCCCCCAGATGATGTTATGGGCTGCCACCTGAGCTAGCAGGTATGAGTTCCTCAAAATCTCAGAGAATGGGACCACTACATTCTTTGGACCCTTCAGATAACGGTTTCAGACTGGGCTTTTCGGTGTAGTAAGAACTGAGCTGTGAATGTGTTTGAAGGATTAGGCTGTCAATCTGTTCCAAGGACCAGCCTGTTAATATCTTGTAAGGACCAGTCTGTCAAATAAGACCAACCTGTTAAGATGTTGTGGTGATAATGGGAACTGCAGATGCTGGAGAATCCAAGGTAACAAAGTGTGGAGCTGGATGAACACAGCAGGCCAAGCAGCATCTCAGGAGCACAAAAGCTGACGTTTCAGGCCTAGACCCTTCATCAGAGAGGGGGATGGGGAAAGGGAACTGGAATAAATAGGGAGAGGGGGGAGGCGCACCGAAGATGGAGAGAAAAGAAGATAGGTAGAGAGGAGAGTATAGGTGAGAAGGTAGGGAGGGGATAGGTCAGTCCAGGGAAGATGGACAGGTCAAGGACGCGGGATGAGGTGGTAGGTAGGAAATGGAGGTGCGGCTTGAGGTGGGAGGAAGGGATGGGTGAGAGGAAGAGCAGGTTAGGAAAGCGGAGACAGGCTGTGCTGGTTTTGGGATGCAGTGGGGGGAGGGGACGAGCTGGTACCCTCCTCCCTCCAGACCAACCTCAGGGAATCTCTCTCCCACTGCAACTCTCTTGTAATCTCTTCAGCCTTGAAACTGCTCAACCATGTCCTGAAGCAAACCAGGTACCACAGTCACATCAACTTCCTCAGCACCTACCTACGGAACCGGATCATCCCCAATGGACGACAGTCTACATTCAAACCTTCCCAATGTGGCCTCAACCATGACCACCTCTACACCCAGAACATCCAGACCCTTCAGAAGCGTTTCTCCCTGCGAGTCCTGAAACAGACACTTGCAGCAATGCACGGGCATCTCCAGGCACTGCAATCCAGCCTTCCCCAGCTCAGAGCCTCCCTCTCCCAGACCTGCAAAGGACCTCTCCTGATTGTTATCCTCCGCAGAATCCACAGACTGAACACCCAGTTCTACTCAGCTTTACTGGACACCAAAAATCGTAAGTACAACCAACTCACTGGCTCCTGCCACCTTAAAAAGGATTCCTGTACCTCCCAAATCCCAAGCCTGTCCCTGGCCCTCCCCCACCATTGACCATGAGGACACGGCCGGTGACCCCACCGATGATGTCACATCCGCCACCGCCGGGCACACCACTTCCGGTACCGCGAATGCGACCGCTGCTGCAGTCACCACCTCCACTTTCAGAACCAACACCACACAAATCACCCTCACCGCTGCTGTTGCCGCCCACTCCGCTCCGCCCAGAGCCAACGGAACCCCGCCCACAGCCGACGACCACATCGCTCCACCTTCAACCTCCACAGCCAGCAACCCCTGAGAAGACAGCCGCACTGAGGCCTGCCGGATCTTCACCATCCCCACAGACCTCCCACTGACTGAGGACGAACGGTCAGTCCTAAGCAAGGGGCTCACCTTTGTCCCCCTCCACCCACACATCAACGAATACCAGTCACATTTGGATATCGAGCAGTTTTTCCGCAGCCTTCGCCTCCACGCTTACTTCTTTAACCGGGAGCCTAACCCTCCCTCCACTGACCCCTTCACCCGCCTCCAACACAAGTCCTCTTCCTGGACAGCACCCCCAGGCCTCCTACCCTCCCTTGACCTCTTCATCTCCAACTGCCGTCGAGACATCAACCGCCTCAACCTCTCCCCTGCAGAACGGGCAGCCCTCCCCTCCAACCCCAACCTCACCATCAAACCTACAGACAAGGGTGGCGCAGGGGTAGTATGGCGTACTGACCTCTACATCGCTGAGGCCAAACGCCAACGCTCCGACACCTCCTCCTACCGCCCCGTTGATCATGACCCCACCCCTGAGCACCAAACCATCATCTCCAACACCATCCATGACCTCATCACCTTAGGGGACCTCCCACCCACGGCCTCCAACCTCATTGTTCCCCAACCCTGCACAGCCCGTTTCTATCTCCTTCCCAAAATCCATAAACCTGCCTGCCCTGGTCAACCCATTGTCTCAGCCTGTTCCTGCCCCACCAAACTCATCTCCACCTATCTGGACTCCAATTTCTCCCCTTTGGTCCAGGAACTCCCCACCTATGTCCGTGACACCACCTACGCCCTCCACCTCCTCAGGGGCTTCCAATTCCCTGGCCCCCAACACCTCATTTTCACCATGGACATCCAGTCCCTATACACCTGCATTCCTCATGCAGATGGCCTCAAGGCCCTCGGCTTCTTCCTGTTCCACAGGCCCGACCAATCCCCCTCCACCGACACCCTCATCCGCCTAGCCGAACTCGTCCTCACCCTCAACATCTCTTTCGATTCCTCCCACTTCCTACAGACAAAGGGGGTGGACATGGATACCCGCATGGGCCCAAGCTATGCTTGCCTCTTTGTAGGTTACATGGAAGAGTCCCTCTTCCGCACCTACACAGGCTCTAAACCCCACCTCTTCCTCCGTTACATTGATGACTGTATCGGCGCCGCCTCTTGCTCCCCAGAGGAGCTCGAACAGTTCATCCACTTCACCAACATCTTCCACCCCAACCTCAAGTTCACCTGGGCCATCTCCAACACATCCCTCACCTTCCTAGAACTCTCAGTTTCCATCTCAGGTAACCAGCTAGAAACTGATGTCCATTTCAAGCCCACTGACTCCCACAGCTACCTAAAATACACGTCCTCCCACCCACCCTCCTGCAAAAATTCCATCCCCTATTCCCAATTCCTCCGCCTCCGCCGCATCTGCTCCCAGGATGAGGCATTCCACTCCGGCACATCCCAGATGTCCACGTTCTTCAAGGACCGCAACTTTCCCCCCGCAGTGGTCGAGAACGCCCTTGACCGTATCTCCCGCATTTTCTGCGACATATCCCTCACACCCTGCCCACGCCACAACCGCCCCCAGACGATGCCCCTCGTTCTCACATACCACCCCACCAACATCCAGATACAACGTTTCATCCTCCGGCACTTCTGCCATCTACAATCTGACCCCACCACCCAGGCTATTTTTCCATCCTCACCCTTGTCTTCCTTCCGGAGAGACCACTCTCTCCACGACTCCCTTGTCTGCTACACACTCCCCTCCAACCCCACCACACCCGGCACCTTCCCCTGCAACCGCAGAAAGTGCTACACTTGCCGCCACACCTCCTCCTTCACCCCTATCCCAGGCCCCACGATGACCTTCCATATCAAGCAGATGTTCACCTGCACATCTGCCAATGTGGTAGACTGTATCCATTGTACCCGGTGTGACTTCCTCTACATTGGGGAAACCAAGCGGAGGCTTGGGGGCCGCTTTGCAGAACACCTCCGCTCAGTTCGCAACAAACAACTGCACTTCCCAGTCGCGAACCATTTTAACTCCCCCTCCCATTCCTCAGACAACATGTCCATCATGGGCCTCCTGCAGTGCCACAATGATGCCACCCAAAGGTTGCAAGAACAGCAACTCACATTCCCCTTGGGAACCCTGCAGCCCAATGGTATCAATGTGGATTTCACAGGCTTCAAAATCTTCCCTCCCCCCCACCCCCCGCATCCCAAAACCAGCCCAGCTCGTCCCCTCCCCCCACTGCATCCCAAAACCAGCCCAGCCTGTCTCTGCCTCCCTAACCTGTTCTTCTTCTCACCCATCCCTTCCTCCCACCCCACGCCGCACCTCCATCTCCTACCTACTAACCTCATCCCACCTCCTTGACCTGTCCGTCTTCCCTGGACTGACCTATCTCCTCCCCACCTCCCCACCTATACTCTTCTCTGCACCTATCTTCTTTTCTCTCCATCTTCGGTCCGCCTCCCCCTCTCTCCCTATTTATTCCAGTTCCCTCTCCCCATCCCCCTCTCTGATGAAGGGTCTAGGCCCGAAACGTCAGCTTTTGTGCTCCTGAGATGCTGCTGGGCCTGCTGTGTTCATCCAGCTCCACACTTTGTTATCTTACGTTAAGATGCTGTTGTTGGGCGGGGTCTATATGACGGTGGGCGGGATCAGGCTTACCCGGCAGACCTTTCGCCCTTTCGCTGTTGAGCTGTTGCGGGCATGGCGGTGAGTTTGTTGTCATTGGGGATAGTGGAACTAGAATCTGTCTCCATCTGTTGTTTAAATCTCTGTCTATTTATGGACAGTAATCTAAAATCACGAGAAATGAGCTTCAGGTTTGGGCGCGCTATGTATTTTAGTTCATGGTGGTGACGATATGTGAATTTTGTCGGGTCAGGCCTGTAACTGAGCCGCCTGTTATCCTCAGCACTACAGACTGGAGTTCGGAGATGGCAAGGCCCGTGGCCTGTTTCAGTCTTATAGAGCTCATATTGCCTGCCATGGTTTATTACACTCCTTGATTATTTGAGCCTGAATTGTGTTCGTAAGATTAGAGTTTCGGTGCAGGAATGACATAAATCAGTCATCCTGAGACAGTCGGTTTTATCAGTGCCGCAGGTAGTTCCGTTACAAAAACTGAAAATGAATGTCGGGATTCAGGAGCAGATTGTTCAAAGCAGCCGATTTTCACCTCCGTTAGAAATACAGACTGATACTACGCTGAAGTACAGGGCCAAGATGATGCATTGAGGTCGCTGGTGAATGAGATTTTTCTTGATTTGTGAACGATGCTGTCTTAATACAAAAACAAAGTCGCTGGAAAAGCTCAACAGGTCTGGCAGCATCTGTGGAGGAGGAAAACAGTCGTCAGCTTTTGTGCTCCTGAGATGCTGCTTGGCCTGCTGTGTTCATCCAGCCTCACATTTTATTATCTTGGAATTCTCCAGCATCTGCAGGTCCCATTATCTCTAACATTTTGGATCTGGTGACTGAGGAAGGGTCACCGGATCCGAAACGTTAACTTTTTTTTCCTCCTCAGATGCTGCCAGGCCTGCTGAACTTTTCCAGCGACTTTGTCTTTGTTCCTGATTTACAGCATCTGCAGTTCTCTTGGTTTTTATGCTGTATTAATAACCTGGGATGGAGAGAAAAATAAGTTAAGGGTGAATGCTTCTATTTACTTGGCATCTTGCATGACCTTGGGATATTCTCCAGCTAATTAAATCCTTTGGAAATGTAGTTATTGGTAATGTGGCAACCAAATTGTGCTTTGCAAGCTGTTACAGACAATAATATTGTTATAGCCTGGCAAACTCTTTCACTTGTGTCAACTGAAAGATGTGTAGGGTCATCCCTGCCTGAATAGAGATTTTGCATCACCTGAGAAATGAATGGATGATGTCTGAACATAAAGATACTGTGGTCAACGGTAAAGAATGTTGTGTCAGCCTAGATTATTGTAGCTTCAGTTTCTGAAGTAGAATTTCAACCTACTACTTAATGACCCGGGTGATACTTCTGAGTAAAGCTAACCAGTAATTCACTGCTTCCCTCTTTCTGCCTTTCTCCCAAGTGCCCTCAGTTAGCCTGTTGACATTCACCATCCCCAGTTTGTCCGATTTGCATGAGGGCTGCTGCTATCCTTGCCTCTGTATCTCAGTCAACAAGGCTAATCTTCAAACTTCAACAGGGGTAGAAAGCATCAAAGAAAAGGACCTGCAATAACTGGTTGATCTGACACTAACAGTTTTCTACCTCTTCACAGTTGTAAATGAAATTCTGGAAAATTTTATATTCTAGTGAGACATAGAAATTTCAGATTTAGCAGTAAAATTGCTATATTAATAAAGGTATTTTTTGTTATGTAACTCTTATGTACTAATTAGTTATCACTGCTCTGTAAGGCTTTAGTTTATTTATTCTCATGTGAATCAAATTATTGCAACTGCAGCACTATTGAACATCCAACAAACTTGAATAGACTTTTGCTTCATGTTCGAGATATTTGGACAGTTTCAAGACTTTAGCATACACTGAGCAACCTTTCAATGCTCAGGAAATGCTGAATTGTCAGAAGATCATTCTTTGAATGCACTATTTAACAATGGACCTATCAGTGGTAATCTTGGTTGGGGGGCGTGGGGTGGAGAAATGGTCGTGGAGGATCATAGGGCTGCTGCCTCCTCCAGAGAAAGAAGACTGGTTGTGGTTTAACCTGAGGGTTACCATACCTCAGGCGAGGGCAGGGTTGAGAATGTGGGACCATCATTGTGACCTCTAAACAGCATTTCCTCTGTAGTACGCTCTATTCTATTTAATGGGGCTGACATTCCCCTGGTTATCCAGTGATTGAATCATCGTTGTCGTCATCAGATCCCTGCAGTGTGGAAACGGGTCCTTTGGCCCAACAAGTCCACACTGGCCCTCAGACATCCCACCCAGACCCAACCCCCCTATTAACCATCTAATCTACACATCATTGAACACTGGGCAATTTAGAATGGCCAGTCCACCTAGCCTGCACATTTTTGGATTGTGAGAGGAAACCCACGCAAACACAGGGAGAATGTACAAACTCGACACACACACACTTGCCCAAGGATGGAATCAAACCCAGTTCCTGGTGTTGTGAGGCAGCAGTGTCCCTGTTGGCAGGTTTGTGTGTTGTCCTTCTATATTTTAAATATTGGATTTGCTCTGTCCATTGCACTTGTTTGAGGTAGAATACTCCAAAGAATAAAATTGACTCAAAAGAAAAATTACTGGCAATTAAGAATTTTTCACACCATCAAAATAATCAAATGGAGATTTACTGTTTACTCTGCTGATAAACTGAAATATACAAAGGGAATCCTTGCTGTCTTGTCAAATCCCTCAACAACCAATATCCCTGCTGCTCAATGGCAAAATCATTTGAATTTTTCTTCCCAGACTTTGAGTAACGCAGAATGTTTTCAGTCACTTTGCACTGGACCAGCCTCCTTTTAATAAAAAGTATGACTTATAAAATGCTATACAGTAGACTTGTATCCAAATTACTTTTCTGTTTTGTCTTGAATCACATTCTTTGTTTTGCAATATTTAGCAACTGTATACATTGGAAAACTAGCGAATTGTAAAATGATAGGCTGATACAAGACTGGAGGAGGTCATTTATCCTGTTGATTCTATATCCGCCCTCTGCAAGCGTAACTCAGTAGATCCCATCCCATTCATTCATTCTTTTCCTCTAGCGATGAAAGCTGAATTTTTTTTAGGTGTTTGTCAGGACGCGTTTATCTAAAGAGGTTTGGGAAACGGAAACTAAAACTAGTGCATCTGCAAATTTTCATCCTCAATGCGTATTGAATACACCCTATCAGTCCTGATCACTTACTGTGAATTGCTTTTTGTCACCTATTCACCCTGCCCCCTTCACTCTATTTGTATGCCTCCACCATTTCCTTTTTACACAAGCTGCCAATCTCTTCTCATCTCTTTTTGCCCCTCTTTAAAAAATACTTCTAACTTTCAGTGTTCAACTTGATTCTCCCTTGTGTTGTCATAGGTGGCATTCTAATTTCAGTGCAGTTAGCAATTTACTACCAATTTGCACTAGTCTGCCTTTCAGTACTTCAATGAATGCACGATAAGCTGACCCAGAAAATTCTGTTGTTAATATTTCTGCAAAGACTGTTGGTGGTTGAAAGTAACTTGCATCCAGTGTTTAAAAAAAGCAACTTTGAAGTATTTTGTGACTTTAAAACTACTTTCATGGGGTTGCTAATGTAAGAGCGCTCATCAATGCCCCATTACCTGGTCTGTCGAGGAGATATTTATCAAAAACACACTCGGCTTAAGTTCCTGTGGTCATTGCTTTACCCTGTTGGAATTCCAATCCCCTATACAAGTACGTCGAACTATCTTTACTCTAGAGGAGAATGCAAGTATAAAATTGGCGAAGATGGATTGAATTTCTCGAGCAGATTGATGTAAGTAACGAGGAGGTTTTGGTGGATTTTAGAAGTGGATAACTGCCAGGTTGGGATGTGTTGTATTGCAGACTGCTGTGGGAGACGAGGAAATTACAGGGCCCTAATCCAAATTGCTGAATTGTCTCTGGTGAAAGGGAGGTGTCAGAGGACTGAAGGACCCCTCATGTGGTTGATAGATATAGACCAGGAACCTAAAGACCAGTGAGTCTGATATCAGTGATAGGAAAACAATTGGAGAAAATCTATTTCGAGAGGCAGGGTTTGGCAGGGGACAGTCAGCATGACTTTGCCAGAGGGTGGTTGAATTTCTCAAGGAGATGACCAAGTGTTTACACATGGGTCGGCATTTAGAGTTCATATGGATTTCATCAAGGCCTTTGCCAAGGTTCCAAATGGGAAACTAATAAATAAGATGAAAATTCATGGGATCCATGTTAACTTGACTTTAAAATTGGTTTAAGTGACAGGAGATTTAGTAGTAGAATGCTGTTTGTGTGACTGGAGCCCAGTATGCAGTAGCATACTGCAGTTATCAGTGCTGGCTCCATTATTGCTTGTAATATTCGTAAGTGACATAGATGAGAATGTGTCTTGGAATGGGGGTGACGGAGGGTAATAACTAAATTTGCAGATGTGACAAAGATTGGTTGGGTAATTGACAGTGAGGAGGAAGTTGTTAGTTATGGGAGGAAAAGGTGGATTGGTCAAATGGACAGACTAATGACAAATGGAATTTAACCCCGCTAAGTATGAGGTGATGCACTTTAGAAGAAAGAGCAAGACAATGGAATAATCAGTGAACAGAGAGACACTAAGAAGCTCAGGGATCTTGAGGTGCTTGTCTACAGCTCCTTTAAAGGTAATAAGACGAGTTACTAGGATAGTTCAGGCATACAGGATGCATGCCATTGTTAGTTGTGGCATAGATTAAAGGAGCAGGGAGGTTATGTTTGAGCTGTACTGAACTTTGATTAGGCCATTGCTGGAGTATTATGTGCAGTTCTGGACTCTGCCGTACAGAAAGGATGTGATTGCACTGGAGGGGGTGTAAAGGAGATTCGCCAGGATGTGGCCTGGAATAGAGCATCTCAACTTTGGCGAGGCTGGATACGTCAACTTGTTCTCTTTTGGAGCAGTGAATGTTGAGGGGGACCCTGATAGTTATCCGTAATATTATGAGGGGAATGAACATAGTTGACAGAAAGCAAATTAGTCCTCAATGAAGGAGTCACTAGCAAGGGGGCATACTTTGAAAGTGAAAGACAGGAGATTTTGAGGAAAAGTCTTCATTTGGAGGGTGGTCGGGATCTGGAGTACACTCTATCTGAGAGTGTAATTGAGGCTGAAAACCTCTCCTCCATTAAAATCTAGTTGGGCGAGCATGTGAGATGTCTTAACATTCAAGGCTTCTAATGCAGGAAAATTGGTCTGGTGTTAACAGTGGTGTATTTCTGGTGGTATGGACTCAGTGGTCAAAGGAACTCTACTGTACAATGCTATAATAACTGTGCTTTTGGAAGTTAGAAGTGACACCTCACTGTCACCTTGTGGGAATGTTCCATTCCAATCCAATCCTACTTCACCATTTGGTGACTACCGAGGATTAGCTGAGGATCCTGTTGAGAAATATGTGTCCTTCTCATAATCCTGTCTGAAGGCTTCACCGTTGCCAAAACCCAGAATTTTGTATTGGTAGTTGTTCATGTCCACTTCAGTCCCATAGCAAACTACTTTTTTTTGCTCCTGTTTGTTCAATTTCTTGTTGACTCCCTTGCATTGATAGCGATAGCCTCCAGGTTTGCTCTTGATGTAACAGACCTTTATCACGTTTTGCTCATGATTTTTCTATTAATTTCTTTCAGGGTGAAAAGAAGGAAAATCCCATGCGTGAGCTCCGCATTAGGAAGCTGTGTTTGAATATCTGCGTGGGTGAAAGTGGTGACAGACTCACCAGAGCTGCTAAAGTGTTAGAGCAACTCACTGGCCAGACCCCAGTGTTTTCCAAAGGTTTGTAGGAATGAGCATACATTAATATCTGATAATCTGCTTTTATATGTCCAGCTTCATCGAAGGACGACTTCTCAACTCCCCAAAAACTGAAACTTAAAAACTAGTTTCTGTTTGTGTGGATTTGAGAAGGAGTCCTTCAGTGTAGATTTCCAACTGAAATCCTGATGCACAGTTTTAGAAGCATGCAGTTTTACAGTACAGAAGGAGAACACTCGACCCATGGTGTCTGTACTGGCTCCCGAAAGAGCTATATATAATCCCACACTTTTGGAATCTACCTCCTCCACTGTTCAAAGCAGCACATTCCAGTTCCTAACTCTCCTGATTAGAGAAGCTTCTCCTCATCTCAGTCCTCGCACTCTCACTGACAGTCTTGACGTTGTGACATTTAATTGTTAACATTCCAACTCGTGGAAACGGTAAGTTCCTCACCCTGTCAAAATTATTCATGATTTTGATTGCTTCTTAATCTTTTCTGCTTGAAGGAGAATAAACCCAATTTCTCTAATCTTTCCTTGTATCTAAATCCCTCATCCTGGTATCCTCAGAGGAAGAGAGACACACTACATCCTTCCTTAAATAAGGTCCCCAGAATCGTAACATAACACACCAGATGTGGGCTGACCAATTGTTTGCCTTACTTCTTTTTAAACTCCTCCAATGTACGTAAACTATCTTTTATCTTTTTAAATGTAATCACTGTAGCTTCAGAAATACTTAAATCTGTCATTAAACCCTCCAGTTCCATAGGAAAAAAGTCTCTAATTCAAACATAGAAACTTAGAAATAAATAATAGTAAAATATATATTAAGCAAACTTTACACAAGTACGGATAAAAAAAAAATCCACACCAACTGATCAGAACTGAGCACCACAGTCCTGGCCACAAACTCATGAATGCTGATAAACAATTAAAACAGCTTGCTGGAGGAGGAGTCAGCTCCATGATTAATCCCCATCCACACCAGTAGTGGGTGAGGTCGTGTGGCGTGGGATTTGGGTGTACAAGCACAGTGTAAAAGATAGGGCTGAAGCATTTGCAACAGTCTGCAGCCAGAAGTGTGAAGTAGGTGATCCATTTCAGAACTTTCCAGAGGTTCCTAGCATCACAGATACCAGCCAATTTGATTCACACCATGTGATAGCGAGAGCACTGCACAAAAGCTTTGATTGCTGCTTTGATAATGTTTCCAACAGTATTACTCCAGAACTTGCTGCACCTCTAGTCAAGCAGTTGCTGTGGAAAATTACCCAGGAATATTCAAAACAAAAAGCAATTGCCACCTAAGAGTACCACCAATCCTTAAGCTCTCAATCATCACGGTCATGGAATGGGTCATCAACTGTCCTGTCTAGCAAGACTTGCTTGACAGTAGCCTGCTCACCACTGTTCAGCCACTCCGTTTCTGACCTCATTACAGTCTTGGCACAAACATGGATGCTAAAGGTGAATTCCAGAGCTGAGGTGAGAGTAAAGACTGCCTTGACTAAATGTGAAATTAAGAACCCTCGCAAACTGAAGTCATTGGGAGTTGGGGATAAATCTGTTAGTTAGTCATACCTAGCAAAAAGGATGTTTTTGTTTGATAACCGGTGAGCTCGGCACCTGAACCTTTCTGCAAGAGCTCCTCAGAATAGTCCAGGGCTTAACCACCTTAAGCTGCTTCATCAGTGACCTTTCCTCAGTTGTAGGGTCATTGCTAATGCACTGGTGGAATGTTTTGAACAGAAGAAGGCAGTAGCATCGAACATAGCTCTGGATTAAAATCTGATTTATCAGGCAAAAAAAAGTTTGTGTTGTTCACAATATTGACTGAGGAAGTTTACAGGAGTGTCATCACCATTTATAATGGGATGGACCTACTTGACAGTCTAGTTTGTGATAATGCTCTTGGGTATTGGAAAATTGATACTGATGCAAAGTTTGGATATGCCTCTAAATGTTTTGTTTAAAATATTATTTTCAGACAGTAGAAAGGGATTAACTTTGGTCATCGGTTGAGATGGGAATTATTGAGAATTATGTAGCTTTCTCAACATTGACCATTCCATATGGTGTCTGGTTCAGTATGAGACTGGGCTTGCTGCATTTTCACTGAGCATTCGAATGATGTTTTCATCCATCATTCCAACTTAGTCTTTCAGAGGGTACAGCATGTGTAGTTTTTGGAGGATATTCTGCAGGATAGGATAAAAATACTTGACTGGGCTTTGTGCAAAGGTTTAGTCAATATTCATCTGTGGTTGAGTCCAGGGCCTGAAATTGGAACGTAGCTGTATGTTAATACTGTTCGTAGTGTTCATTAAGGCAACACTGGAAGATGGCAATCTGATCTGAAAAGAAGTGGTGATGGCGGTGGGGGGGGGGTGCAGCCAAGGAAGTGCAAAAGAAAAGTTTTAACTGATAAAGGGACGATGTAAAGGAAAAGGGGCAGTTAAAGGACTAGAGGTTTATGGCTATCCTGACCCTTACTCCCCTTATAAAAAGGATAATTTGTGGATTTGGAGGGGTAATAACTGAGTTTTTGAGTTTGTCGTCAATAGAGTGGATTCTGCCTGTGTCACTGTAAAGGAGGAGTTCATAGCAATTATTTAGTATGCAGTTGGTTTGGTTGTGCTGTAGATAATTCATATTGTCAATGTGGGTTTCCAAATGTTCTGCAAAATAGGCTTCATAAAAGTAAAGTCTATAGAATTGAAGGAGCAGTTACACATTCAAAATGAAGTTGACTGTTTCAGAAAGTCATGGTGAATGGTTATTTGGGAGACTGCGGACATCACTAATTCCTTCCAGTCAGTATATCAACCACATCTTTTTGATAAATGTTAATTTTCTGAAGTTGAGTAGAAAGATATTATTTAAGCATTTGCAGATAATACAGTACTTACACATGTAGTCAGTCTTGAGGGGAATAGTAACAGACTTCGGGCAAATATGGTGAGATTGGTGAAATGGTCAGACACAAGGCAAATTTACTTTAATGCAAGGTAGCATTAATACAAGGTAGTGATGTATCTTTGAAAGAACTTTGAAAAGCTTTGATATAAATGAAAAACTAATTTTAAAGTGTGTGCAGGGCAAATAAGAGGATGTAAATACCAAACATTGCCAGATGATTTGATAAATCTTCAAGATCCTGTTACTTTCAGACTAATTTTTAAAACAAATATTAATAAGTCTCAGATGGACTATAGTGTACAATTCTGTGCACACAGTGGGTCAGATAGCCTTCACCTTAGAAAAGTTCTATGATTCAGCTCTATGTTCAGTTTAATCACTGATTACATCGAGCTTAAGGCTGAGTTTTCAGTTCTATTCAGTGCATTTCAGAATTATTCACGAACTGTTTGATAGCTTCTTTTTACAGCCCAGTTTTTAGGGTGCTTTGGTAATGAAATTTGAATTCTGGTTTCCTCATCCTGGAATAAGTGGATGTTCAGCATTTTTAGAACATAACCATCAGCAAATGCCAAATTTATTTATTTCTCTGACAGCTCGCTATACTGTGCGCTCATTTGGTATTAGAAGAAATGAGAAGATTGCTGTTCATTGCACAATCCGAGGAGCCAAAGCTGAGGAAATTCTAGAGAAAGGTCTTAAGGTGAGTTGATTGTAAATTGATGTGTATTTTTGATGGATATGATGACTAAATTCAACTGCTTGTTTAGTTGGAGAAGGGAGAAGCAAAGTTATTGAGTAAAACAACTGTACTTACTATTGTGGGAGAAGAATAATTCATTAGGACTACATCCTATTGAAATGTGTTAAACTGTTTTCAGCCGGAAGTGTTCTGGGGCTGGGATGTTTGTGGGCAGAGCACATTGTGACTTTACCATTGGAAAGCAAGTTTGAATCCAGCCCAAAGCAACCAACAAAACATTTCTCTGCAACTAATTATTTTGTTAGTAGTTAATAAATGATGTATTTTGGTGAAATCTTGTTGGTGCAACAAGTGGGAGAATAGAAAATGACTCATTAGGATATGTTAGTTTGAAGTTTACAGTGGGGCCCTGTTGAACAGGATGTTCAGTCTTCCTCTGTGACAGTTTTCCTCACATTCCACCCCAATTTCTAAGCCTTTTAAAATGTTGACTCCCACCAAGGTACTATTGCCAACAGCACCTATGTTGACTTCATTTGCCTGAGCAGTGAGCAGAGTGGGTGTTTCATTTCTCGAAGGCGTCATGCCAGTCTTATTGTGTCCTCCACTACCTTTCTTACATTTTCACTTGTTGATCCACTTATCTTGTTGATTCCAATTGACAGCTATCCTGGCTGACGTGCCTTCTCCACCTTTCCCCAATACACAGGAAACCAATGCTGCTGGTAGTCTTTGCACAGTTGAGAAGTGTGGATCAGAGACTGTGTCTAGGATCTGATATGGAATTGTGGCTTAGTACTAATTGGACACTATGTATTTAGCTGTTAGACCTCCTGGATAGAGATATGTAAAGGGAGGTTTTCTGGGCCTCTGGCTGTGTATTACACAGGTTGTGAGCATCTGATATTGATACTTCGGCAGGAGAAGTTAGTGATCCATTTCCCAGCCCCAAAGTTGCTCACTGCAAATTGATTAAAACATTGCATTAGATCTGTATTACTGTACAGTCTTTTTATTCAGGTTCGGGAGTATGAACTGAGAAAGAGTAACTTCTGCAACACTGGAAACTTTGGCTTTGGTATCCAGGAGCACATTGATCTGGGCATTAAGTACGATCCTAGTATTGGAATTTATGGTCTAGATTTCTATGTGGTAAGTCAGTGTCTGTCAATTTTTTTTATATCAAGATGTACTTCAATGAGTCAAACACTTCCATGGCATGCCCGTTTGTCAGCTGAATTGATTTCTCATAAGTGGCACATCTATTCACGTTTACTATGGTTATGGTCTGACCAGAGAGGTTTGCAACACAGTTCATAGAACAAGCTAAGGAAAGATCAAAAGTATTAATATTTCACATCTATCAGTAAAAATACTGTGGGTGCAGCCACATTTGTAAAATTTCCTCAACTACTGGCCATTTGATATGGAACTGGCTTGAAGGTAGAGTCAGAGGATTGCTTTTCAGACTGGAGACTTGTGACCAGTGGTGTGCACAGGGATTGGTGCTGGTTCCACTGCTTTTCTTCATTTATATTAATGACTTGGATGTGAACATAAAAGGAATGGTTAGTAATTTTGCAGTTGACACCAAAATGTGGTGCTCTGGACAGGGAAGAAGATTACCTCATGGGATCTTGATCAGATGGGCTGAGGAGTGACCTGAGTTTAATTTAGATAAACGTGAGGTGCTGCATTTTTGGAAAGAAAAATCAGGGCAGGACTTATGCACTTAATTGTAAGGTTCTGGAGAGTGTTATTGAACAAAGGGTCGGCACGGCGGCTCAGTGGTTAGCACTTCAGGGACCCGGGTTCCATTCCAGCCTCGGGCAGTTGTCTGTGATAATGGGAACTGCAAATGCTGGAGAATCTAAGATAAGAGTGTGGAGCTGGATGAACACAGGAGGCCAAGCAGCATCTTAGGAGCACAAAAGCTGACGTTTCGGGCCTGATGATAACTTTGTTATCAGGCAATTGTCTGTGTTGAGTTTGTACATTCTCCCCATGTCTGTGTGGGTTTCCTCCCACAATCCAGAGATGTGCAGGGTAGGTGGATTGCCCATAGTGTTCAGGGATGTGTAGGTTTAGGTGCGTTATAGGGGAATGGGTCTGGGTGGGATGTCTGAGTGTCGGTGTGGGCTTGCTCGGCCAAATAGCCTGTTCCCATGCTGTAGGGGTTCTATGAATCATGAACTGCCGGTTCGCGGTTCTTGAAAATGGAGTCATAAGTAGACAGAATAGTGAAGAAGGTATTTGGTACGCTTGCCTTTATTGGTCAGTGCATTGAGTATATCAGTTGACAGGTCATGTTGCAGCTGTACAGGATGTTGATTAGGACACTTTTGGAATACTGTTCAATTCTGGTCTTCTGGGTATAGGAAAGATTTTTTTGAAACTTGGGAGGGCTGAGAAAAGATTTACAAGGATATTGCCAGGGTTGGAGAGTTTGAGCTATAGGGAGAGGCTGAATAGCCTGAGGTTATTTTCCTTGGCCTGTGAGAGGCTGAGGGGTGACCTTTAGAGAAGTTTATAAAATGATGAGGGGCAAGGATGGGGTGAATCAGTCTTTTCCCTGGGGTGGGGGTGTTCAAAACTAGAGGGCATAGATTTAAGGTGAGAGGGGAAAGTTTTTAAAAGGGACCGGAGGGGCAACGTTTTCACACCAGAGGGTGGTGCATGTATGGAATGAGCTGCCAGGAGGAAGTAGTGGAGGCTGACAAAATTACACCATTTGAAAGGTGTTTGGATGGGTATATGAAGAGGAAAAGGAAGGGTTAAGGGGATATGGGACTAGATTAATTTAGGATATCTGGTTGGCGTGGGTGAATTGGACTGAAGGGTCTGTTTCCATGCTTTACATGTAACTCTTGGCCTACCTCTGTACGTGGAGTCTTCCAATAAGAGGAAGCAGCCTGTACTGGCCATGAAAATCCAAAGGCCAAATAGTGCTCATTATTCTGTCTTTGAATAATTCTTGCTTCTTTTATTTAGGTCCAGATGTTTCATCGTCAGAGTCAGCTGTATTGACAACGCACATTTCATCTCTAAGAATTGTATTCTGATACTTAGATCACTGCTTAATTTCTAAAAATTCTAATATATTCACCTTAAAATCCATACTAATGTGGACACATGTCTAGGCAGGCAGATTAGCTCAATAGTTGTCCAACAACTGTGAATATTTGGGCCAGTGCATTCAAGTAGGCTACATAATGAGTGGATTTCCCCCATCTTCTGCCCATGTGCAGTGACGGATATCCACATGCACAGTCATGTAAGTCTATACAAAGCAATACTGCCACCTGAGAATTTCATGTCTCGCTGTGTGCTGCAGCACACAGATTGAAAAGTATGACTTGTAAGTATTGTAAATGTTATGACATATAATGACAGAAAAATTGTTTTAAATTGTAGAACAGAACTTTTTATTTTTAATAGTACCAAATGCTCCACATCTCGGGCATATTGTATGCTGTGCTTTTAGTAGCTGTTTAATTTTCCTTGTTCCGGCTCAGTGATATTTAGCTTCCAAGGATTTACAACTGTTTCATTCTATACGTTTTCTGTCCCGGTCTGGTAACTTGAGAGGCTTTCCTGGCATTCCTCCCTTCAGTGCATGCTGGGCAAATTTTTGAACTTCATTTCAGACATATCTTAGAAACCTTTCCCTCTTAAAATCCATCCCCACGGTTATGTCATGTATTGGTCAACTAAACTGCTTTCACCTTTTTCATTACCTTCTTATAGTGTGGTGTAATGCAGATAAAGATAATGTGTGTTGTAATATCCTCAATGGTAGCTCAAGATCAGGATATCAAATCAGTAATTAAAATGTGTACTTACTCTGATTAATCAGATGGTCACTTTATCTGATTGCATAGGCTAATATTTTTAGAATATGGATTGATAGATAATGAGCTGAGCCTTTTTATTGGCAACACCAGCTGGTTGCATTTGAAAACTAGTGATTGGTTTAATGGATATTCCTTCTTGCCAGCAACCTTTCAGGGTCCATTAAACTTACTGTTCTGACAGCCACGGCATGCTGGGATGTGACACTGAAGTTGTACTTGTTCTAACACATCTTCAGCGTTTATAGCCAGCCTCTGGCAACACCACCACTTCTGCCTCATATACAATAGAACAACTGATGAATTAGCTATCGTTCAGGAATGAGCTCTTTTATCTCATCATTAAACAGCTTAAATCATAGCTGTTTACTACCTGGCATTGTTGACATCTAGCGAGTTTTGAGAAGATTTGTAACTCAGGATGAGGTTCTGGATGTGAGTTTGCTCGCTGAGCTGGAAGGTTCGTTTTCAGACGTTTTGTCACCATTCTAGGTAACGGCATCAGTGAGCCTCTGAAGCGCTGGTGTTATGTCCCAGTTTCTATTTATCTGTTTAGGTTTCCTTGGGTTGGTGACATCATTTCCTCTATTGGTGATGTCATGTCCTGTTCTTTTTCTCAGAGGATGGTAGATTGATTTGGAGCCAATGTGTTTGTTGATGGAGTTCCGGTTGGAATGTCGTGCTTCTAGGAATTCTCGTGCATGTCTCTGCTTGGCTTGTCCTAGGATGGATGTGTTGTCCCAATCAAAGTGGTGTCCTTCCTCATCTGTATGTAAGGATACAAGTGATAGTGAGTCATGTCGTTTTGTGGCTAGTTGATGTCCATGTATCCTGGTGGCTAGCTTTCTGCCAGTTTGTCCAATGTAGTGTTTGTCACAGTTCTTGCAAGGTATTTTGTAGATGACGTTCGTTTTGTTTGTTGTCTGTATAGGGTCTTTTAAGTTCATGAGCTGCTGTTTTAGTGTGTTGGTGGGTTTGTGGGCTACCCTGATGCCAAGAGGTGCGAGTAGTCTGGCAGTCATTTCAGAAATGTCTTTGATGTAGGGGAGAGTGGTTAATGGTTTCTGAGCCCGTTTTGTCTGTTTGTTTGGGTTTATTGCTGACTCGAACAAACAACTGCCAATCATCCAACCCAAACTTTGGGTCCGCTATGTGGATGACACCTTTGTCATCACTAAACAAATAAATTAGAGGAAACCTTCAAGACCATCAATAATACCCTTACTGGCATAACACTCACAAAAGAGGATGAAAACAACAACAAACTGCCATTCCTAGATGTCACAGTAGAGCGAACTGTCAATGGGGAACTTCAAACCAGCGTCTACAGGAAAACAACACATACGGACCAAATACTGAACTACAGGAGCAACCATCCCAACACCCACAAACGAAGCTGCATTAGAACATTATTCCAAGGAGCCACCACACACTGCAGCACAGAGGAACTACGCAGAGCAGAGGAAAATCACCTATACAGCGTATTCAAAAAGAATGGGTACCCTATGAACACAGTCCACCGATTTCTCAGCAACATTTATTCTGTGGCGGTGCTGTACACAGATTAGAAATGAATATAGTTTATCTGATTACAAGCACAGAACTCCATTAGTATTTGTAGATAAATCGTTGTGATGACCAGCAGAAAATGGCTTGTAGCCACACCAGAAACAGCTGATGTTTGTGTAGGTTATATATTTTGCAGTGAACATGTAGTGGAGGGAGCTGTTAAGTCAAATTGACACTCATACTGTTACTTCCATAGAATCATTACAGAATTAACAAAAGGACATTTAAACTAGCAAATCTGCACTGACCCTCTACAAGAGCATCCCACCTAGAACCAGAACTTTGCCTGTAGTGCGATAATACAGAAGATTTATATTTTTGAATGGTTATATTATGGCTACTTATTTGATGGATACATTATCTCAAGTTCACAAATGGCTGTTTTGTATAACCTTAACAAATAAACTGATGTTTTAGGAAGGAAAGAGGAACATTAATTTTTTTCAGTTTTTTTTGTCAGATGTTGCTATTTCTGTATTAAGTTTGCTTTGCTTGTAATTCATAGGTCATGGGACGGCCTGGTTTCAGCATTTCTGATAAAAAAGTGAAAAGGGGACGCATTGGCTCAAAACACAAGATTTCCAAGGAAGAATCAATGAGGTGGTTTCAGCAAAAAGTAAGCAGTCTCTCATGTTTGGCTGTTTCTTGTTTCCATCGTCTTTTATTCATTGTGGCAAATACAAATAATGAATATGAAGTTGTGTCAAGATGTTTCTATCCTGTCAGCCTCCATCTTCATGTTGCTTGAAATATTTAGTTTTCCAAGAAGATTGCAGAATAACTACTTTGGTATTGCTGGAAAGAATGGAAGATTTACAAGTTTTACAACAATAATTCCTGATCAATGTTTTGACTTTCAGGTGGCATCCTGCTCTTTCTTGTCCTCACACCCACAAATAATAAGTCAGCAAAAATATTGCTGATTAAATAGTACATGATGCAGAATACAGCTGGAATCTTTAAGCATCAGTGACACCACGCAGATAAAATTTTGAATATTTACAGTTTGAGCTGCTGGAGATGAAAATGTGTTTTATCAGAGCTTTTCCTTGCAAACATCAGGAAAATTCATGAGATGAAGGGAAAGCGGTATTTTATACTGCATGAGATTGGATGCATTACCAATCAGTCCACATGTGAAGCAAATTAGCACTTTTTCTCCTTGTACAGTCTAAAATGTATTTTCCATTCTAGTTGGTATTTCTTGCAAATTGTCCTGATGAATGCAAGACAAAAAGCTTTGACAAAGTATTTCTTTCACGGCTATACTCAAATCATGTACTACCAAAAAAACTATGGTTTTATTTCTTTCAAGAAACCATCCCCCCAAAAAAAACCTAATGGAATTTCTCTTTTTCAAGAGAAAATCCAGAATTGGAACTTAAGAGCCACCTGTGTGAATGGTTGTAGGTATCGTGACTTAGTATTATTACTGTAACTGTAGTTTGATTAATATAAACTGCAGTGTTGTAAAGTAGGGTCCCAATCTGAAACATCAACTTTTCCTGTTCTAATGCTGCCTGGCCTGCTGAGTTCCTCCAGCACTACACTGTTACCTCTGTCTCCAGTATCTTCAGTTCTTGCCATCTCCAGGTATAAGCTGCAGTGTGGCGCTTTTCTAGCGTGGTGTCATTGATGCTTAAAGATTCCAGCTGTTTGGTCAGATTTGTCACAGAAATTACTTGCATTCCCTAAATGGATTGGTGAATGGATCATGCCTTTTTTTTTGTTAATCCAAATCATCACACTGACATTCTGGCTGGTGTTAAGTGTTAAAGCTTCAAACATTGGCACTGATCAATAAACAGTAGCCAGAGACTGCATTCACACGATAGGCATTAATGAAGTTTTCTGAAACTACTGTGGGGCACACTTTTATATTTAGAATTTGGTAAAGTAATAACAAGATCTTATTAATCAGCTGTGGATGAAACTTTTAAATCAAATACTTTCTAAACTTGTGATTGGGAACTCAGCTGGCATCATTCCTATTTTTGTCTAAAAGAAGTGCCTTCAGGTGTTACTTTGAGCTGAATGTTTTCATGTGCAGCTCCAATACCAATGTGCTAAAACATACTGGAAGAGCTCTGACTTCACTTGCAGCGTATAAAATGATGCCATGCATCCTTCAGACTTGTGAATAATTACATTAGCAATAGCACTTTGAAACTGAACCACAGATGTGGTATATTATGCAGAGACAATATTTTGATGCAAGTAAATCAGTTTGGCAAACATACTGCTGAATAATGCATTCTTTCTGGTTAATTTTTGATTTCTTTGTTTTTCAGTATGATGGCATCCTCCTGCCTGGAAAGTAATTTGAAGAGCAGATGAAAAAGCAATAAAATCCGTTTATAACAGTACTGATGTCAAGAGTTTCTTTTCTTTAAGAAAATGTTTGTGAATGTTTCAATTTTTGTTTAAAGCTGCTCAGTGAAGTTACCTGCTACAAGAAAACACATGATTAATTTACAGAATGCTCTCTTAACCAGAAATTCTGGATACCTGTGCAGTCTTTATTGGCTTGTTAGATCAAGGGAATTTGACATGAAAAGATTCTGTGATTATGGATCAGTCAGATATATGGATAATTGTTTGAGATGTGTCCAAATACATTTACAGTTGTGCATTCTTGAAAAAACTACCATGAAATTTGAAGAAAACTGGATTCCATTTAACCCACCTTACTGTAATTCTTCAGAAATGCTAATATTACCATGCTGCTTTGACTTTGGTGTGTTTTTTAAAATTAACTGCAGTAATAGAAAATCCCAAAAGTAGAGTGCAGCCTACTTGCAAAATATTCATACGAGTTAACCCATTATAGAAAGGTCATTTGTAGTTCGGTCTAATATAGCATTTTTTCAAATACGTTCACTATCCATTAATTGTATCTTTCTTCTATTGCAGAGTTGAAGTTGAGAATCTGTGTAGTTTCGAATAGGTCACTTGCTATCTGAATGAACAAGTCTTATACATGAGGCATAGCTTTTGGAACATCAATACCTCATACATATGACTGTAACAGTGAAGTTTCAGTAGTATTCCAAAGAATGTAGTTATGTCAGATTAGAAATTGCATCCATGGTGTCAGGAAACCTTTGCCTCACCTGTTTTGATCTCTGGTATTGTCTCAAATTTGTACTTTCCTGCTCTTATTCAGTATATCCTAATTCCTCCATCCAACCATTATGATTTGCTGTTTTAAAAGGTTTTCAGTATAAAACAACCTTTTACTTCTGTAGTGTATTTGAAATAAAACATTCTGTGGTGCTTTATGGGATTACACTGTGAACCATTTCACCAACATGAAATAGTCTGGTAGATTATCAAAAGTTTGGCCACAGAGGTCGGTTTTAGGAGGAGTCTGAAAGGAGGAAAGCAAAATAGAAAGCTCTGTATGAAGAGAATTCCAAGCCTTGAAGACGCAGGCAAAATGGTGGATTGGTTAATTTTGTGAATGTTCACGAGGCCAAAATTTTAGATTTGTAGATAAGGATGAGAACACTGAAACCAAGTTACTGTTCAGCAGGAGACAATGTAGGTTAGGCAGCATAGGAGTGATGGGTGATTGGGACCTGGTACAAGTCAAAACATGAGCAGCAGAGTTCCAGGTGATGCTAAAGTGTATTTCTCCATAAAATGTTGGAAGTTAGCCAGAAGTGCATTAAAATAGTCTGAGTCTAGAAGTAATAAAGATATGGATAAGAGTTTGAGCATGAGAGCTCAGTTAGGGCTGCAGTTAGACACTTCTAATTATTACACTAAAATTTGAAACTGGTTTGTACTGGGACAGTTACCAGGGGAAGTTAAAATAGTATCAGAGATAACGGGAACTGCAGATGCTGGAGATTCCAAGATAATAAAATGTGAGGCTGGATGAACACAGCCGGCCAAGCAGCATCAGAGGAGCACAAAAGCTGACGTTTCGGGCCTAGACCCTTCATCAGAGAGGGGGATGGGGGGAGGGAACTGGAATAAATAGGGAGAGAGGGGGAGGCGGACCGAAGATGGAGAGGAAAGAAGATAGGTGGAGAGAGTGTAGGTGGGGAGGTAGGGAGGGGATAGGTCAGTCCAGGGAAGACGGACAGGTCAAGGAGGTGGGATGAGGTTAGTAGGTAGCTGGGGGTGGGAGGAAGGGATGGGTGAGAGGAAGAACCGGTTAGGGAGGCAGAGACAGGTTGGACTGGTTTTGGGATGCAGTGGGTGGGGGGGAAGAGCTGGGCTGGTTGTGTGGTGCAGTGGGGGGAGGGGATGAACTGGGCTGGTTTAGGGATGCAGTAGGGGAAGGGGAGATTTTGAAACTGGTGAAGTCCACATTGATACCATATGGCTGCAGGGTTCCCAGGCGGAATATGAGTTGCTGTTCCTGCAACCTTCGGGTGGCATCATTGTGGCAGTGCAGGAGGCCCATGATGGACATGTCATCAAGAGAATGGGAGGGGGAGTGGAAATGGTTTGCGACTGGGAGGTGCAGTTGTTTGTTGCGAACTGAGCGAAGGTGTTCTGCAAAGTGGTCCCCAAGCCTCCGCTTGGTTTCCCCAATGTAGAGGAAGCCGCACCGGGTACAGTGGATGCAGTATACCACATTGGCAGATGTGCAGGTGAACCTCTGCTTAATGTGGAATGTCATCTTAGGGCCTGGGATGGGGGTGAGGGAGGAGGTGTGGGGACAAGTGTAGCATTTCCTACGGTTGCAGGGGAAGGTGCCGGGTGTGGTGGGGTTGGAGGGCAGTGTGGAGCGAACAAGGGAGTCACGGAGAGAGTGGTCTCTCCGGAAAGCAGACAGGGGAGGGGATGGAAAAATGTCTTGGGTGGTGGGGTCGGATTGTAAATGGCGGAAGTGTCGGAGGATAATGCGTTGTATCCGGAGGTTGGTAGGGTGGTGTGTGAGAACGAGGGGTATCCTCTTGGGGCGGTTGTGGCGGGGGCGGGGTGTGAGGGATGTGTCGCGGGAAATGCGGGAGACGCGGTCAAGGGCGTTCTCGATCACCGTGGGGGGAAAGTTGCAGTCTTTAAAGAACTTGGACATCTGGGATGTGCGGGAGTGGAATGTCTTATCGTGGGAGCAGATGCGGCGGAGGCGGAGGAATTGGGAATAGGGGATGGAATTTTTGCAGGAGGGTGGGTGGGAGGAGGTGTATTCTAGGTAGCTGTGGGAGTCGGTGGGCTTGAAATGGACATCAGTTACAAGCTGGTTGCCTGAGATGGAGACTGAGAGGTCCAGGAAGGTGAGGGATGTGCTGGAGATGGCCCAGGTGAACTGAAGGTTGGGGTGGAAGGTGTTGGTGAAGTGGATGAACTGTTCGAGCTCCTCTGGGGAGCAAGAGGCGGCGCCGATACAGTCATCAATGTACCGGAGGAAGAGGTGGGGTTTGGGGCCAGTGTAGGTGCGGAAGAGGGACTGTTCCACGTAACCTACAAAGAGGCAGGCATAGCTGGGGCCTATGCGGGTGCCCATGGCCACCCCCTTAGTCTGTAGGAAGTGGGAGGAGTCAAAAGAGAAGTTGTTGAGTGTGAGGACGAGTTCAGCTAGGCGGATGAGAGTGTCGGTACCTGCCTGCCCTGGTCGACCCATCGTCTCAGCCTGCTCCTGCCCCACCGAACTCATCTCCACCTATCTGGACTCCATTTTCTCCCCTTTGGTCCAGGAACTCCCCACCTACGTCCGTGACACCACCCACGCCCTCCACCTCCTCCAGGACTTCCAATTCCCTGGCCCCCAACACCTCATATTCACCATGGACGTCCAGTCCCTGTACACCTGCATTCCGCATGGAGATGGCCTCAAGGCCCTCCGCTTCTTCCTGTCCCGCAGGCCCGACCAGGCCCCCTCCACCGACACTCTCATCCGCCTAGCTGAACTCGTCCTCACACTCAACAACTTCTCTTTTGACTCCTCCCACTTCCTACAGACTAAGGGGGTGGCCATGGGCACCCGCATGGGCCCCAGCTATGCCTGCCTCTTTGTAGGTTACGTGGAACAGTCCCTCTTCCGCACCTACACAGGCCCCACCTCTTCCTCCGGTACATTGATGACTGTATCGGCGCCGCCTCTTGCTCCCCAGAGGAGCTCGAACAGTTCATCCACTTCACCAACACCTTCCACCCCAACCTTCAGTTCACCTGGGCCATCTCCAGCACATCCCTCACCTTCCTGGACCTCTCAGTCTCCATCTCAGGCAACCAGCTTGTAACTGATGTCCATTTCAAGCCCACCGACTCCCACAGCTACCTAGAATACACCTCCTCCCACCCACCCTCCTGCAAAAATTCCATCCCCTATTCCCAATTCCTCCGCCTCCGCCGCATCTGCTCCCACGATAAGACATTCCACTCCCGCACATCCCAGATGTCCAAGTTCTTTAAGGACCGCAACTTTCCCCCCACGGTGATCGAGAACGCCCTTGACCGCGTCTCCCGCATTTCCCGCGACACATCCCTCACACCCCGCCCCCGCCACAACCGCCCCAAGAGGATCCCCCTCGTTCTCACACACCACCCTACCAACCTCCGGATACAACGCATTATCCTCCGACACTTCCGCCATTTACAATCCGACCCCACCACCCAAGACATTTTTCCATCCCCTCCCCTGTCTGCTTTCCGGAGAGACCACTCTCTCCGTGACTCCCTTGTTCGCTCCACACTGCCCTCCAACCCCACCACACCCGGCACCTTCCCCTGCAACCGTAGGAAATGCTACACTTGTCCCCACACCTCCTCCCTCACCCCCATCCCAGGCCCCAAGATGACATTCCACATTGGCAGATGTGCAGGTGAACCTCTGCTTAATGTGGTATACTGCATCCACTGTACCCGGTGCGGCTTCCTCTACATTGGGGAAACCAAGCGGAGGCTTGGGGACCGCTTTGCAGAACACCTTCGCTCAGTTCGCAACAAACAACTGCACCTCCCAGTCGCAAACCATTTCCACTCCCCCTCCCATTCTCTTGATGACATGTCCATCATGGGCCTCCTGCACTGCCACAATGATGCCACCCGAAGGTTGCAGGAACAGCAACTCATATTCCGCCTGGGAACCCTGCAGCCATATGGTATCAATGTGGACTTCACCAGTTTCAAAATCTCCCCTTCCCCTACTGCATCCCTAAACCAGCCCAGTTCATCCCCTCCCCCCACTGCACCACACAACCAGCCCAGCTCTTCCCCCCCACCCACTGCATCCCAAAACCAGTCCAGCCTGTCTCTGCCTCCCTAACCGGTTCTTCCTCTCACCCATCCCTTCCTCCCACCCCAAGCCGCACCCCCAGCTACCTACTAACCTCATCCCACCTCCTTGACCTGTCCGTCTTCCCTGGACTGACCTATCCCCTACCTACCTCCCCACCTACACTCTCTCCACCTATCTTCTTTCCTCTCCATCTTCGGTCCGCCTCCCCCTCTCTCCCTATTTATTCCAGTTCCCTCCCCCCATCCCCCTCTCTGATGAAGGGTCTAGGCCCGAAACGTCAGCTTTTGTGCTCCTCTGATGCTGCTTGGCCTGCTGTGTTCATCCAGCCTCACATTTTATTAACCAGGGGAAGTTGGTAGTTAACAAACATAATTTTGTGTAAGTGTGAAGTACAACTACTTAAGATTTCCCAATACTTAGTGGGCAGGAATTTCCTTCAACTAAATTCTAAATGTTGGAAGAGCAATCTTTAAGAAGAGCATGAGAATTGGTGAGGGTAAAGTTGGTTGTCAATGCCGTGTGTGAACTGACTTTTTTTGTATGAACAAGCAAATACTGTTGAAGTGGTTGCAATTTTAAATTCAAATGGATTCAAATTTGATACTTTTTGTTTTTAAATAATCTACCCTTTCAAGCTTGACACCAACCACAACAAAGTTGGAATTTGGCATCACATCTCCTAATGAAAACATTCACCGCTTTTGTCTGCTCTATATACCATCTAAAAGGTGGTGTAACTGCAATCACAATTTCAAACTTCTAAACCACACGCCATCTTGATTTGGAACTACAGTCATAGTCCCTTCACTTTTACTGAGTCAAACCAAGACTCTAACATCAGAAATGGTGTCCCTACTGAGGACTTAAACTGCTATTGTATAAGCTGCATACTGTTGGTTTGTTTTGCCAATATTAAAGTAAAATTTTCATTGCCTATGCAGATGCAAGTTTTTGAAGTGCAGCACCCCCAATGACATTTAATTACTTTGATATTGATTCAACAGTAAGCAGCCACACATGCAGTGATCTTGGTTGAGCTTGAGAGAAATAACTCATGGAAGCCTGATGTGCACGGTGAAGACCAGACACCTAATCCAACCAGTTTAACCTGATTGTGAGAAAGCTTTGAGAATCAATAATTAAGAATGAAGTTAATAGTTGGACACAAATTAATCTGAGGAAAGCCAGCACAGCTTAGTCATAGGAGACAGTGTAGTGGTGGAAGGATGCTTTTCAGAATGGAGGGCTGAGACTAGTGGTTCCATCAGTGCTGGGACCTTTGCTGTTTGCGGTCTACATAAATGATTTGGAGGAAAACGTAGTCTAATTAGTAAGTTTGAGGATGGTACAAAGTTTAGCGGAGTTTTGTATAGTAGGGAAGACTGCCAAGAGGATGAAGCAGGAGACATAAGCAGAAAAATGACAGATGGAGTTTAAGATGGGAAAAATGTGAGGTAATGTATTTTGGAAGTTCTAATCCAGAGGGAAATTGTACAGTAAATGGCAGAACTCTTAAGAATACTGATAGGCAGAGGGATCTGGCTACACAAATCACTTGAGTGGCAATGCAGGTGGAGAAGGTAGTCAATAAGGCAAATGTCATGCCTTCACTGGCTGGGGCATTGAGTTTAAAAATTGGCAAGTAATGTTGCAGCGTTACAGAACCTTAGGCTGCATTCGGAATATTGTGTTCAATTCTGGTTGCCACACTACCAGAAGGAAGTGGTGGCTTTGGAGTGGGTACAGAAAAGATTTATCAGGATGTTCTGGGGAAAGGTCGCCAGACCTTTTACACACAAGATAATGTATGGCTTAGAAAGGGTGGACACTGGGAAGTTGTTTCCGTTAGGCGGTGAGATTAGGACCTGTGGGCACAGCCTTAGAATTAGAGGGGGTAAATTTAAAACAGAAATGAGACATTTCTTCAGCCAGAGAGTGGTGGGCCTGTGGAATTCATTTCCACGGAACGCAGTGGAGGCTGGGATGTTAAATGTCTTCAAGGCAGAGATTGATCATTTCTTGATCTCGCAAGGAATTAAGGGCTACGGGGAGAATGCGGGTAAGTGGAGTTGAAATGCCCATCAGCCATGACTAAATGGTGGAGTGGACGTGATGGGCCGAATGGCCTTCCACTCATGTCTTATGGACCTGAAATGTTAACTGACTTTTTCTTCGCATGCTGTCAAACCAGCTGAGCTTTTCCAGCAACTTCTGTTTTTGTTACTGATTTACAGCATCCACAGTTCTTTCATTTTTTTTAAATTCTGTTTTTTAACCAGGATATTTTTACCTGGTATGGAGGGCATTTCCTATGAGGAGGGGTTGGAGAAACTTTGGTTGTTCTCACTGGAATGATGGAGGTAGAAGGGGTGACCTGGTAAAGGTCTACAAGTTTATGAAGGGCACAGACAGTGGACAGTCAGGCTTTTTCCCAGGGTGGAAGAGGCAGATACTCGGGGGCATAGTTTTAAGGTATGAGAAGCAAGGTTTAAAGTTGATATGAGGCAAGTTTCACCACACCCCCCCCCCCCTGCCCCCACCACCACCACCAAGAGTGTTAGGACCTGGAAGGGTGTCTTGACAAATACATGAATAGGGTGGGAATTGAGGGATACAATCCCCGACAGGGTAGGGGATTTTAGTTGTGATGGGCAGCATGTCAATGCAGGCTTGGAGGGCCAAACGGCCTGTTCCTGTGCTGTAATTTTCTTTGTCCTTTGAAGATGTGACGTGATGCATTTTGGAAAGTGAGGTCAAGGTGGAAATTTATACAGTGAATGGCAGAACCCTTAGGTACGTTAACATGCAGAGGAATCTAGGTGTGCAGGTCCACAGATCACTGACATGGGGGAGGTGGTTTAGCTATGAACAAAGGTTGGGTTTTTCACTGGAAAGCAGGACGTTGATGGGCGATCTGATGGAACTTTATAAGATTGTGAATGGCATGGATGCAGTGGAATGAATGAGGCTTCCCCCAAGATGAAAGGGTCAATTACTGGTGGGTGCAGTTCAAAGTGTGTGTGGGGGGGGGGGGGGGGGGGGAGTGGGGAGGAGTATAAAGGAGGCAAGCTGTTCACACAAAGGGTGGTGAGTGCCTGGAATATGCTGCCAGAGGATGTGGTGGAAGTAGATACAACAGCATGAATAGGAAGGGAATAGAGGAATATGGATCCTGTAAGTGAAGACAGTTTCATAGTGTGCAAGTACAAAATGTGGCAAGGCATTCTTGGAGAGATTAACTCGAAAGTAATTTATGTAATTAAAGCAAAATTCTGAAGAAATTAGCTGTGTAATTAGTTTGGTTAGTTAAGATAGCTGACAAGGTTGAGAAAGATAATAAGTCGATCTAAATATGCAATTCCAAAAAGCCTTTGATAAAATGCCACCAGACAGACTTATTAGCAAAGCTGAAGCCCATAGAATAAAAGGTAATAATTGCAAAATGGATCCAAATGACAAACAGTAGTGCTGAACATTTGCCGGTCTCAATGGAGCAAGGTGGAAGTAGGGATCTGTACTAAGACCACTGTTGTTGACAACCTCAACTGATGGACAGGTAACACACTGTTTATGTGAGAGATAATGGGAACTGCAGATGCTGGAGATTCCAAGATAATAAAATGTGAGGCTGGATGAACACAGCAGGCCAAGCAGCATCTCAGGAGCACAAAAGCTGACGTTTCGGGCCTAGACCCTTCATCTGATGAAGGCTCTAGGCCCGAAACGTCAGCTTTTGTGCTCCTGAGATGCTGCTTGGCCTGCTGTGTTCATCCAGCCTCACATTTTATTATCTTACACTGTTTATGTAACTGTTTTACATCTCACTGAAGAGATTTGATTTTTTTCATATACTAAATTCTTTAGCCTCATGAATGCACAGGCATCATGCGGGCTACCTATTGAGCCACAGCTGACATACTTAGCATGCTATTTTTTTTTTGTTTCTTTCAGCTTTCCAGCATCCCCAAAATTTTGCTTTCTCTTTAGATGAACAATGTATTATTTCAAAATCGTAAGTCATAAAGATGTACAGCATGGAAACAGACTTTTTGGTCCAACTCCATGTCAATCAGATATCCTGAATAGATCTGGTCCCATTTGCCAGCATTTGGCCTATATCCTTATAAATCCTTCCTATTCAGGTACTCATCCAGATGCCTTTTAAATGTAATTGTGCCAGCCTGCATCACTTCCTCTGGCAGTCCATTCCATACATGTGCCATCCTTTGTGTGGGGAAAAAGTTGCCCCTTTAGTTCCCATTTCAATCTTTCTCCTTTCACCTTAAACTTATGCCCTCTAGTTCTGGATGACCATGACCATGACCACGACCACCACCCCACCTCAGAAAAAGGATCTTGGCTACTCAAGCCCCTCATGATTTTATAAATCTCTAATAAGGTCACCCCTCAGCCTCCAACTCTCCAGGGAAAACAGCCCCAGTCGCTTTAGCTTCTCCCTCTAGCTCAACGCCCCCAACCCTGGTAACATCCTCAAATCTTTTCTGAACCCTTTCTAGTTTCACAACGTCCTTATTATAGCAGGGAGACCAGACTGAACACAGTATTCCAAAAGTGGCCTAACCAACATCCTGTATAGTTGTAGCATACCTCAACTCCTATACTCAATGCACTGGCCAATAATCATACCAAATACTGCCTTCACTATCCTATCTGCCTGTGACTTCACTTTCAAGGAACTGTGAACCTGCTCTCCAAGTTCTCTTTGTTCGGCGACACTCCCCAGGACCTTACCATTAAGTGTGTAAGTCCTACCCTGATTTGCTTTTCCAAATGCAACACCTCCCATTTAAATCAAACTCCATCTGCTATTTCTCGGTCCATTGGCCCATCTGATTAATATCTCGTTGCACTCTGAGGTAACCTTCTTTGCTATCCACTACGCCTCCAATTTTGGTGTAATTTGTAAACTTAATAACCATACCTCCTATGTTCACATGCAAATCATTTATACAAGTGATGAAAAGCAGCGGTTAAAAACTCTTAAGGGAGTGATTTATTTCAAAAGGATACATGTGGAATAGACACATGACAGATGAAATTTAATGCAGACCAATGTGAAGTGATACATTTTGGTAGGAAAAATATGGAAAATGAATACAAAGGATGCAATTCTGAACAGGGTATAGAAATACTGAATATTCAAGGTAGAGAAATCTAGATAAATGGACACAATTTGTTGAAGTTGTGGAATAGATTGAGAAAGTGGCTTAATAGGCATTGAGATCTTGGTCTTTGTAAATGGAATATATCACACAATGTGGCACAGAAATAAGCAGGTTTCCTTGCCCATGTTATACCTGGTGCTGTGAGACAACGGTTTCATGGAAATCAGTAGACTTTCCATTCCAGATTTCCTCTTTTAAAATTCTATCTAGATTCAAACCCAAGTCCCTAGCATTATCTATCGGTATGGATTATGAGACAATTCCATCATTCCCACCCCACCTCAACTTCATGTCAGGTCGAAGAATGACAAGAACAAGCCAAAGTAAGTATTTATCTTGGACATTTTTAATCAGTGCTTCCCAAACCTTTCCTCACTGAATCTATTTCAAGGTTTGAAGATTACCATGACTCCATGTTATAAAAATGTGCAGATTTAAAGAGACCTCACAGCTGTTAACTGTTTATGGCAACCATTGGTGGGCTCTTGTAGCACTGTGTTTTCATTCTACTTTTGAGCCAAAAGACTTAGGTTCAAATCCCAGCTTCTCTAGAGGTATGTGAACAGGGTTGATTAGAAAATATCTATAAAGGATAACCTACTGAATATATAGGCGAATACTAGTCTAGCAGCATCTGCGTACAGGGAAGTAGAATTAATGTTCCAGGTCTGATACTGTAATGGAAGCTATGTTTCTCCAGTTGTTTTATTTTGGATTTCCAGCATCTGCAGTATGTTGCTTTTGGAACTTCTGAAATATAGCTCCTTTTATGATCCAGAGTATCTGAAACATACTACTATGATCCAGGATCTCTATAAATAGTTTTCTATCTCCTCTAGTTGGCGAGTCTAGCACCATGGAGCATAGTCTCAAAGCTATTGTTAGTCCTTTTGGGACAGAAATGAGGAAACAGTTGAACTCAGAAAAGATGAAGGAAGTTTAGAATTCCCTTCCAAACTGAAACTGATTTGTTTTTGTTAACTAAAGGCATTAACAAACATTGGCAAAGTTGGGAGTATAGATTTGGGTCACAGATTACTTAGGAATGCACTAAATTGCAGAATAGGCTCAAAGGGCTAAATTATCGACTTAGGTGATTAAATATTTTGCACAATTAAATAGACAAGGTTTTCCTTTTTCAGTGCAATGCAGGGATAAGCCTGCAAGGGGAGCTACAACTGTTCTCACTACAAAACAGGCTGTGTTTATGGGTAATGCAATCACTAGGTAGAGTCGTTTGAATGTGAAAGATGAGAATTGGTCTTGAATGTGGGAACAACGACTGTCTGCTGTGCCAAAGTTCATTCCAAATACGAAAAAAGTAACCAGTCTGTAATCTTTTCTTAATGTTAAATTTCAAACAGTAAATTTGTGAATCAGCACTTCTGGTAACCTGGTCTCTAAACAGGTGCAATGCAATGTCATCTGATAATTAACCAGCCTCGTTTTCACTGAACCAGGAACACTCCTACTCAAGAAATTAATTCAAAAACAAAAATGGCAGGCAACACTTAGTAGGTCTGGAGAGAAATCTGAATTAAAGTTTTGGGTACAGTGCCCCTTCCCTTTTTTATCGCTGATTAAATTTGAACATTGTTTTATTTATGAACAAATAAACACAATTGCACACAATTGATTTCATACTTAAAGTATTATACCTTCAGTTCTTCTTGATCATTCTAACTACACAATTTTAAAATAGCTGAAAATTATTTGGGCAAAATAAGGGAATGGTGCAGCATAGGATTTTGCCCAACAGGCCAGTGCTAGTCCTTTTGAGAGTACTAATTAGCCCTGTTCCCTTTCACCATAGTCCAACAAATGTTTTCCTTTAAACTATCCAATTACCTGATGAAAGTTGTTATTATAATATCTGGTTGTATTACCTGTCTATGTACAGCAGTTCAGATCATAACTCCTTGCTGCATTGACTTTAAAATATTAATGATGCATCAAATTGCATTGCCCATTGGTTAGAATAGCATGTGTTAACTAGTCTGAGTTTAAAATTTTTAAAGAAACCGTTGAAAATATGGGGGGAGAAAAAACATTCTACTGGTTAGAATGCAAGGTAAGAACAATAAATTTTATTAATAATCTGATTGGAAGTAAAAACAACTTCATCACTTTCCAGTATTTTAGATGGACCAGATGCAAATGTGCAGTTCAAATCATTGAGCTTGGCTCACTTCTCAAACTTCCTCTTGCATTTGCCTAGTATAATGTAATGGGGAGTTTACCTTCAACAATAGAGCATATCAGCAAAGGTCATGTATGAATAGTTTTGAAATTAGGTTACGACCCATCGAATGCTGAAAACATTTGTTTATCAAAAGTGCTTGGTTTTACAGTTGACTAAACAGGCAGATGCTCAGTTTTGTTGACATCCAATTAATTGTGAAATTTGGCTAGTATGAAGAAAGTCAATGATTTGCTGAGACAATTCAACCACATGATGCTAATTAGGCAGGCAAAGACCATGTACTCTAAATATTCAGTAACACTGGGATTAATTATTGTGAAAATTTCCACTAAAATATGAATCCTGGGAAATTCCTCGCTTACGTTTCCTTATTAATTTATGAAAAGTAACAAATATAGGTTAATTCAAAACTTCAGTACATGGATTAGGCCTGAATTGACCAATACCTTGAATTTCAGCACATCCCACAATTTATCAGCACCACAGATCATAGGTTCATAAAATCCCTGCATTGTCAAAGCAGACCGTTCAAACCATCAAGTCCACATTGCACACTAAAGCCTTTCTGATGAAGGGTCTAGGCCCAAAACATCAGCTTTTGTGCTCCTAAGATGCTGTTTGGCCTGCTGTGTTCATCCAGCTCCACACTTTGTTATCATTACTAATCATTGAACCACTGCTGCCCTACAGGGAATCTCATCAAGGTTACCACTTCTGGGAGTGTAAGCATAGTGGATGATCTTCACTGCAGCACACAAGGAACAAAACGTTTGGCATCAGAAAAAAATCCAATACAGTATGTAATTTTTCAAATCTGTTACTACAAAACAAAAAATTTATGATTGACTTGAGTATGCAAATTTTGAAGAAAACAAGGTCAGTGTGCATTGATGGGCACCACATTTTTGGAAAGATATCAAAGCAGGAGTGCAGGTATAATTTAGAGTCACCAAGACAACAAGGATGGGGTAAAGTTATGAGAATCATCTGAAATATAGTGATAATAATCAGTGGAGCAGGGCTGGTCAAAATGAAATATGAAATTTTGAAACAAATAAAATGCATGTTTTAAAAGCTTAAAGGATTTTGGTTGGTTAGGGCAGACCATGTCACTGCAGAAGGAGATTAGGTGAATGCTTTTGATAGTCCTGCAACAAGGAACCCTTTAGTCAGAAATTATTTCTTCCTTAGAAGAGCAGGTAAGTATTTGAATTGAGGCAGATACTGGGCAACATAGAGAGAGAAGAGCTTTGGGTTAAAGAATTATGTTGTGGTCCTTCTACAGTCCCAGTAGTTTTTCCATAAAATCTAACAGAACACAGAAATGTGAGTAGGCCAATCAGTCCATCAAGCCTGTTTCATCATTCAATGTGATCATGGATGATCAAACACTTCAAAGATGTTTACACATCTAATCTTCACATCCTGTATGCCACTGTTAATGAGACATCTATCAAACTTGATGTTTAACATATAAAAGACTAAGCCTCCATAGCCCACTGACATAGAGAATTCTAAAGGTTCACAACCTTCTGATTAAAAGACATTATCCTAATCTCAGATAATAGGAACTGCAGATGCTGGAGAATCTGAGAATAACAAAGCATAGAGCTGGATGAACACAGCAGGCCAAGCAGCATCTTAGGAGCAGAAAAGCTGACATTTCGGGCTTAGACCCTTCATCAGAAAAGGGGAGGGGGATCGAAGATGGAGGAGAAGATGGGTGGAGAGGAGACAGACAAGTTAGAGAGGCGGGGATGGATTTAGTTTTTGTTTCATATGTTTGTCTATCCTATTAAGTATTTGCATGTTTCAATGAAATGATCTCACATTCTTTGAAACTCTAGGGAACACAGGCCCAATGTGCCAACCTCTCTTTATGGGACAGTTCTGCCCTCCCAGGAACAAGGCTTGATAAACCTCTGTTGCACTCCTTTATAGCGATATATTGTCAATAAGAAATGCAACACTTTCTGAAAAACAGCAGCATAAGACCCAACCAGAGAATATTAAAGCAGCCACCTACAGCTTAGGCACAGAAATTAATACTCTGGCACCCGTAACACACCAAAAGCGGATGTTATGCTGAGATACAGATCATAAACTTGTAATTTCAGGTCAGGGAAAACATCAAGACATTCAGGTTGTGGAGGTACCATCAAGTTCTTTGATAAGTTTAAAGGAAACAAGGCAGCAATTGAATGCTATCTCTGTTGATTAAAATAATTGATAACATGCTGTCAAGTGACCCATGATCTTGAGGATTGTTACAGAAAGTGATATCTTTTCATAAGCATGGATAAAAACTCAAAATGTGGAAGCCTAGCCAGACTCCACATTTTGCGAAATACAGAGTTGGAACAGACAGTATTCACACAGCCAGGTATTGGACAATCAATGTCACGTTGAAACCAGGGAGGCCTGGAACTGTCTGGTCAGGTACTAACAGCCACATTGTTTCAGAATGATCTGTGGTATGTGCCACCAGTGAAGCTGCTTTGTTAGACAAATTTACACAGACTTATGACAGCAAACTCAATCGGAGGCCAGAGGCATAGTGTTAATGGGATAGCACTTGACTATTGGAGATTCAAAACTGTGTTTTGAAACCTCCAACTACAGAAAGTAGTCACCTCATCGGACCCTTCTGCCCCTGCCCAATGCTAATATTGGACACAGGCCACAGAAACACAACTCCTTGACCTTTACAATAGTCATGGAGAAGGATAGGGGCAGATGGTATGGGAAAGTATTTAATTGGGGGAGTGGGAATTACAATGCTTTTAGGCAAGAACTGTGGAGCATAAATTGGGAACAGATGTTCTCAGAGAAATGCACAACAGAAATGGGGAGATTGTTTAGGGAGCACTTGCTACAAGTACAGAGAGGTTTGCCCCACTGAGGCAAGGAAGGGATGGTAAGGTGAAAGGGCCTTGGATAACAAGATGTGGAACATTAGTCAGGAGGAGGAAGCAAGGACCAGACAGGACTCTAGAGGGCTTCAAGGTAGCCAGGAAGGAACTGAAGAATGGACTTAGGAGAGCTAGAAGGGGGCATGAAAAAGCCTTGACGGGTAGGATTAAGGAAAACCCCAAGGCGTTCTATACTTATGTGAGGATCAAGAGGATGGCCAGACTGAGGGTAGGACTAATCCGGGATAGAGGAGGGAACTTGTGAATAGAGTCGGAGGAGGTAGGGGAGGTTGTTAATGAATACTTTGTTTCAGTGTTCACTAGTGAGAGGGACCTTGACGTTTGTGAGGCCAACATGAACCAGGCAGATATGCTCGAACAGGGTTGTTGTTACGAAGGAGGATGTACTAGATTTTTTGAAAAACATGAGGATAGGTAAGTCCCCTGGACCAGACAATATATACCTAAGGTTTCTATGGGAAGCAAGGGAAGTGATTGCTGTGCTTTTGGTGATGATCTTTGCATCCTCACTGTCCACTGGAGTAATACCAGCTATCAGAGGGGGGCAAATGTTGTTCCCTTATTCAAGAAAGGGAATAGGGGTAATCCTGGGACTTTTAGACCAGTCAGTTTTACTTCTGTGGTGGGCAAATCATTGGAGAGGATTCTGAGAGATAGTACTTGCTACTACTTAGAAAAGTACAGTTCGATCAGAAATTGTCAACACGGCTTTGTGAGAGGCAGGTCATGCCTCACAAGCCTTATTGAATTCTTTAAAGATGTGACGAAACACATTGAAAATACAGCAGTGGATCTGGTGTATGTGGATTTTAGCAGGGCATTTGGTAAGGTTCCCCATGATAGGCTCATTCAGAAAGTAAAGAGGCATGGGATCCAGGGAAATTTGACTGTCTGGATACAGAATTAGCTGTCCAATAGAAGGAAGAGGGTGGTAGTAGATGGAAAGTATTCAGCCTGGAGCTCAGTAACCAGTAGTGTTCCACAGGGATCTGTTCTGGGACCTCTACTCTTTCTGTTCTTTATAAATCACTTGGATGAGGAAGTGGAAGGATGGGTGAGTACGTTTGCCGATGACACGAAGGTTGATGGAGTTGTAGGTAATGTGGAGGGCTGTTGTAGGTTACAGTAGGATATTGACAGGATGCAGAGCTGGGCAAAGAAGTGGTGAATGGAATTTAACCCGGAAAAGTGTGAAGTGATTCATTTTGGAAGGTTGAATTTCAGTGGAGAAGACAAGACTAATGGCAGGATTCTCAGGAGTGTGGAGGAACAGAGATCTTGGGATCCACATCCAAAGATCCCTCAAAGTTCCTAACTAAGTTGATAGGGTTGTTAAGAAGGCATATGGTGTGTTGGCTTTCATTGGCAGGGGAATTGAGTTTAACAGCCACGAGGTTACGCTGCAGCTCTATAAAACCCTGGTTAGACCACACTTGGAATATTGTGCTCAATTCTGGTCATCTCGTTATAAGAAAAATGTAGAAGCTTTAGAGAGGGTGCAGAGGAGATTTACCAGGATGCTGCCTGGACTGGAAGGTAGGTTTTATGAAGAAAAGTTGAGGGAGCTAGGGCTTTTTTCATTGGAGCAAAGGATGAGAGGTGACTTGATAGAGGTGTACAAGATGATGAGAGGCTTAGATAGAGTGGACAGGCAGAGACTTTTTTCCCAGGGTGTAAATGACTATTGCAAGGGGGCATAATTTTAAGGTGATTGGAGGAAGGTATGGGAGGGGGGGGGTGGATGTCAGAAGTAGGTTCTTTACCTAGAGGGTGGTGTGTGGGCACATGGAACGCGCTGCTAGCAGTGGTAGCAGAGTCAGATACTTTAGAAACTTTTAAGCGATTCTTAGATAGGCACGTGGAGGATAGTAAAATGTAGAGTATGCAGGGTAGTTTGATCTTAGTAGGATAATAGGTCAGCACAACATTGTGGACCAAAGGGACTATACTCTACTGTACTGTTCTATATTCTAAATGCCATCAACTCCAAGGCACACAACATACTTGATCAAATAGATAGTAGGTTGGTTAGCCAGAAGGCTAGCATAGGCTCAACTGAGGTACACTTGGGGCCTATCTCCTTTCACTACTTCGCAGAATGAAAGAAATATCAAACCACCATTAACAAAAATTACCAAGAAAATAGCTCAGGCTGAAGCATTGCAGACAATAAGCCAATGACCTGCCTTTGGGCAGAGTACATGGACTATACAGTGGCTTGGTGGTTAGCACTGCAGCCTCACAGCGCCGGGGACCCGGGTTTGATTCCAGCCTCGGGTGACTGTCCGTGTGGAGTTTGCACATTCTCCGTATCTGCGTGGGTTTCTTCCCACAGTCCAAAGATGTGCAGGCTAGGTGAATTGGCCATTCTAAATTGCCCGTAGTATTTAAGGGTATGTGGGTTATGGGGGGGGGATGGGCCTGGGTGGGATGCTGCAAGGGGCAGTATGGACTTGTTGAGCCGAAGGGCCTGTTCCCACACTGTAAGGAATCTAATCTAATCTATACCCTACCAGACGGCTACATGCTGCAGTGGAAAAAGACCATTTTCTGAGGTCTTCCTGCTGAAATTAAATGGGGGTCCATTCAGTTAACAGCCCATCTGCCACTGCCTCAAATGCGTGTAAACATAGTTTGAATGTGCATGGGATGTCTTTGGTTTGTTGCTCGGAGTCAAACTTGTGTTTTTGTTTCCTTGATGTGCTACCGTATGGAACTCAACTGGGTTTGTGACAATGTATGTACATTAAAGTTTTTTTTATATAATGAGTATATTCTTTAAATAAAAAAAAAACTCTAGCAGTCGGGTCTCAGTTGTTGTATGTGGTGCAGGTCTGGCCCGTTCCCCAAGCCTGCGCCTTTGTAGTCACCCAAGCCACTTCCACATCACCTAGAGGTCTAAAGTGGAACGTGTCTGCAGGGACATTACATGCCAACTCTGGATGGGTGGGGGCTGGGGGTGTGTGTACCCATGTTACGTTCATCATAGTGGCCACCTTTGAGTGTGGCGGCATCAAGCTGGGCATAGACCTTTGGTATGCAAATACCAAGTCTCACTACGTACTGATGTTCTACATGTCATGGGTGTTGCAAGGAATGGGACTGAACTTGTTGCCGTGGAATGCTCCAAGTAATTGGCCCGTTCTGCATCACCCATACTTTGTGGAGAAATTTGCAAAGAGAAATACCTTCAACAACGAGTCCATCGGGAGATGTCAGAATGTAACGTTCTCAAGACCCGGGGGGGAAAGGAGGGGACAGGTCCTGTCTTATGGTTCCCTGAGTAAACTGTCAAAGTCATTCAGTAGAATGTCTTAAATCACCAGACCTTTTCAATAAGCACCAAGGCATCACTTGTTGGGAAGGGTACCGTGAGATCCTTCACGTACACCCAGTCAGTCTGTGCTACTGCACACTGCCCTCGAAGCTTCACTGGGGAGGTTGAGACTGTCACACATCTTCTAAAAATGTGCCTTTACAAAGGAAGTCTGGAGACAGATGCAGTGTTTTTTCTTCCCCTGGAGGTTTATCCTGAGCAACCACGTGACACAGGACTCTGTGCTCTACAGTCTATTCGCCAGGACCCCATACACCAAGATAAACATCAACTGTGCCTGGAGGACTGTCAACGTGATGGAAGATACTCTTTGATCTGCCCCAAAACTTGTTGGTCTTCCAACATAGAGTTCACCTCAAACGAGTGTTGCAGATTGACACAATCCAAGGTCCAGGACTATGTGCTTAGAGACGTACTAACGCCTAGGGCAGCTGCCAGCTTGGTGCAGTGGCAAAAGATCACTGACTGAGGTCCTCCAGATGAAGATAAATAGAGGTCCATTCAGTTATTGGACCTTCCTGGTGCCTCAAATGCATGTAAGTATAGTCTGGCTCAAGTAAAAGATGCTTTTGGTTTGTTTGAATAGAATCAAACTCCAACATTGGTTTGTTTCCTTGGTTCTGTACAGGAGTATATCAAACTGCATTTATGACTATGTACATATAAATTTTTTTAATGAAAAATGTATATTTTTAAATTTAGAAATCCTATCAGTCAGCCATACAAAGAACAGCAACCAAAATGCTGGCTGCAATGGAAAGTCTATTGGCCTTGTAACATATTTATACTGTTTTCAGATGTTCTGACCGCAGATACGTACACAAAGGGGTCTATTCAAGGAGTCCTACTACGAGAATTAAGCAGTCTGGAATGAGAAAAGTCATTCCACGATGTCTTATAACAACACAGAAACATGTCAGCACCTCATCATGTTTTTAGTGTGGAACATTACTGCAGCAAAAATGAAACTACTGCAAGAAGTTAGTTATGTTTTTGATCAGACAAAAGAAGTTACATATTTTCACAGCAAGTCTCAATGGAGAGAAAAAAAAAACTTGCCATCAGCTGGTAGTCAATACAAGATTCAACTCAAAGCTGTATTTTACACATTTTTGTCAGAACTGGAGTTTGAACTGAGGGGTGACCTTACAGATGTTTATAAAATCATGAGGACATGGCTAGGTTGAATAGCTAAAGTATTTTGAATAGGGTGGGAAAGTCCAAAGCTAGAGGGCATAGGCTTAAGGTGGAAGATTTTAAAAGCACCGAGGAGTAACGTTTTCATGCAGATAGTGGTGCGTATATGGAACAGGCCGTCAGAGGATGTGGTGGAGGCTGGTCAATTATACCATTTAAAAGGCAT